>NC_031972.2:59447965-59683165 GCF_001858045.2 Oreochromis niloticus | reverse complement strand
GTATTTCTCTTAAATCAAAGTACTTTTACTACATCTTAGTACTTCTGCTCAATCATAGTATTTCTGCTAAATCATAGTATTTTTGCCAAATCATGGTTTTTGTGCCAAATCATCAGAATCGTGTTTATTGGCCAAGTATATGTGCAGACAAATACAAGGAATTTGGTTCCGGTAGATGGTGGCTCTCGAGCACAGCAATGTAAATCTCACACACACACACACACACACACACGCACCCACACACACACGTATCTATATATACATTACACATGCATACACATACATACACAAAGCTGTGTAAACCAACTATAAATAACTAATCTAAACGTATATACATAAAATACAGAAATGAAATGAGGGGGAATGAATACTACAGAATGTACATAAGGTGCAGTTGCAGTCTGGCAGTGGGAGCAGTGTGACAGTTCAACTGTTTAGAAGGGAGATGGTGAGGGGAAAGAAACTGTTCCTGTGTCGGGTGGTCCTGGTCTGCAGGCTTCTGTACCGTCTGCCAGAGGGCAGCAGATCAAAAAGTCTGTGTCCAGGGTGTGAGGGTCTGTGATGATTTTCCCTGCCCGTTTCCTGGTTCTTGAGAGGTACAGATCCTGGATGGAGGGCAGGGGGCCGCCGATGATCCTTTCTGCTGTCTGTACAGTCCGCTGCAGTCTGCACCTGTCCTGTTTAGTGGCTGCACCATACCAGACTGTGATGGAGGAGCAGGAGCACAGGACAGACTCAATGACTGCAGTGTAGAACTGGATCAGCAGCTCCTGTGGAAGACTGTACTTCCCCAGTTGTCTCAGGAAGTACATCCTCTGCTGGGTCTTTTTGAGGATGGAGTTGATGTTGGTCTCCCACTTCAGGTCCTGGAGATGGTGGTACCCAGCAACTTGAAGATCTCCACAGTCGACACAGGGCTGTCTGATATGATGAGGGGTGGGGGGCAGAGTTGAGGGATGTCTCCTGAAGTCCACTGTCATCTCTACAGTTTTAAGAGTGTTCAGCTCCAGATTGTGCTGACTGCACCAGAGTACCAGCCGCTCAACTCATCATAACATTTGTGTTATGTTATAGTATTACTACTAAGTGGAGGAATTTCTAAAATGTTACAGTATATGTGCTGATTACAGTATTTCTGTATAATAGAATTTTGGCAAATCTCCTCACACCAACACAAAGTCTGAAAACTGCATAGAAAGTCAATGGAGAGCTTGTTCAAAATCACCACTGGATTTCTCTAATGAGAGGCATTTTCAAATCGTCATATCTCAACGCAGCAAAGTTAAGACATGAGGCTTGTGCCAATATATCTTCAGACACTCCTGACGCTCACAATTCAAGAATTTCTTTCTCACCTATTACCATTTGGCCATGAATTGGGTTTGTTTGAGGGTAGGAAATTCATCCCTCGCTCAGATTTCTTCAGATTTCAAACTCTGGAAATGAGGCACTTTTTTCTCTCGTCATATCTTTTTGATGGATTTCCACAGAGACCTGAAAATTTCCATGACTGTTCACCAAAGCCTGCTGTCTCTTACGGTGAAAGAATGATATTGATACTCCAAATAGATTTAGAGTTAGAAAGCATTGTTTGAGGGCAAGTCAAGGCAGTTTTCGCTTTGCCTCTACTCAGTTATGGTGCATTACAAGTCAAATATCTTCAATAATTCATATTGTAATGATAAATTGTCAACACTTTCAGATTCCCCCATCTCTTCTGAACAAAACGGTGTAAGAATGACTGTTCTAGCCCCTACAGTTAGGAAATTATAGCCATTTGTTTGAGGGGAATCCTCACTAGGAAAAATAGACAGCACAAATCCTGTCTCTGTGCTGCATGTGTGTAAAAACAGGTGCACCTGTTTTGGCGGGAAAAAGTATACAGCCTCTCTGATTGGTGGATTCAAATTCAGCAGCTCCCAGGCTATTTGGCTGCTGCTGCTGCTAGTGTGTGTGTGTGTGTGTGTGACAGAGAGAGAGAGAAAGAGAGGGCGAGAGAGCGTTTTTATGGGAGCATCTTATTGTATGATTTAAATTCAATATATTTAGACTGGTTGACTGAATTTGATCCTGTGTCTCTCTGTGCTTGTGTGTTTCCATATGTGTCCATATTTTTGATTGTGTGACTGTTATACTTTTTTTTGCTGATTTTTTTTTCATTCAACAATTACATTTGAGGGAACCTTAGAATGTTCAGCATTTTTTCAGCTGTCCATTTTGCTTTTCCAATTTTTCTATTTCAGTTATTACTATTGTGCTAAGTCATAGCATTTCTGCTGCTTTTCAGCATTTGTGCTAAATACAGCATTTGTGCTAAATCATACTATTTCAGCCATTTTATAGTATTTGTGCTAAAACATAATATTTCTACCAAACACAGTATTTCTGGGTAATCATAGTATTTCTATGTATTCATGCCAGCTCCTCAGGGAGCCAATCCTCTGTGAGTACTGTAATTTTCAAATTGACATATCAAGTCATGCATGACTTCCCAACCAGCCCATCACATCTGAAGGCTGAGACATTCAAATTTCCATATTGGGGCTTTCATGGGTTGTAAGTCAACCACTCATCCATGTCATGTATCTCTACAAATTCATATTTTTACTTTAAACACACGACACTTGACAATCCCCCCCATCTCTTCTGAACAAAACAGTGTAAGAATGACCGTTCTAGACCCTACGGTTAGGAAATTATAGCCATTTCTTTGAGAGGAGTCCTCACTATGAAAAATAGACTGCACAAATCCTGTCTCTGTGCTGCGTGTGTAAAAACAGGTGCACCTGTTTTGGCGGGAAAAAGTACATAGCCTTTCTGATTGGTGGATTAAAATTAAGCAGCTCCAGGCTTTTTGACCTACCTAGAAACATACAGGAAACACTGTATGTACAGCCCCTATTTGTTCACTTGCTTCTGTTGCTGCTGCGCGTGTGTGTGTGTGTGTGTGTGTGTGTGTGTATGACAGAGAGAGAGAGAGAGAGAGAGAGAGCCTTTTTATGGGTGTATCTTATTGTGTGCCTACTGGTGGTGGTCAGAGGGCCCGGTGGCGCCAGTGTCCAGTAGCCTCGCCTCTGTCAGTGCGCCCCAGGGTGGCTGTGGCTACAACGTAGTTTGCCATTCACCAGTGTGTGAATGGGTGAATGACTGGATATGTAAAGCGCTTTGGGGTCCTTAGGGACCATAAAAGCGCTATATAAATACAGGCCATTTACCATGTCCATATTTGTAATTGTGCAAGTTATTACTATTATGCTAAATTATAGTATTTCTGCTACTTTTCGGTATTTGTGCTAAATACAGTATTTCTGCTAAATCTTAGTATTATTGCTTAATCATATTATTTGAGCAAAATCATAGTATTTGAGCATATTCTTTCTATTTGTGCCATAGCATAGTATATTTGCTGAATTACACCATTTCTGCTATGTTGTAGTATTTGTCCTAAATCACAGTATTTGTGCAATGTTTAGGTATTTTTGTTTAAATAAAGTATCTATGTAATCTTGTACCATGGTTTCTAAAATCCTGTATTTCTGAAAAGTTATCATGTTTCTGCTAAGTTACAATATTTATTCTAATTTCTGCTACTAAGTTCTGCTATGTTATTGTATTTCTGCCAAGTATGTTTTCTTTACGTTATTGCAGTTCTGCTAAGTAATTACATTTTTGCTAAGTTCTTATGCTTCTGCAAAGTTATTACAATTTTTTGCAAAGGTTTTACAATTTCTGCAACTTTTCAGCTTTTTCAGCTAGTTTCAGCTGACAGCTTCAGCTTTATAGCATCCACACTGCATTTTCGCAGGAAATGCAAATTTTTCTAGTTATTCTTCAAGTTGCTTCCGTACGTTTTTTGCCGTCTATCTACTGCCTCAGTTTTCAGCCGATTTTCTCCGTTCAAACTCTATACTGTTCTGCTCTTTCTGCTAATGTTTGCTATGACTTTTGGTGTTTATTACTCTTATACTTTTTAAAATATTACACTTTTTTCCTTTAATTTGTCCCATTGAAATGAATGGAAAACTTCTACAATTCTGCTAAAACTTGCTTGTTTTTGAAACTTAACTACTTTGTCATACTTTCACCTAGAAACTCCATTCAAACTTTAAAATGTTCTCAGACTATTGGGCTATTCCTGAATGATTCAGCTTTTTCAGATCTTCTACCGTTTTAATTTTATACCTCTTTAAGTTTTCAGTTGCAAAATTGTGATTTTTCAGAAAATACATGCGTTGCTATGGTTGCTATGCAATTAACTCAGAGTGTGCACTCGTCCTTTCTGAATTTTCTCTTCATGTCTGAACAACTTCTTGCTACTCGCTGAATTTCCACTCAACCCCCACAAATTATACATCAAAACGTAGGTATTTTTGTTGGCTTTCAGAAAATGTCACTATCATTGTTGTGGGACTTATAGAGTTTTTGCAAATCTCCTCAGAGTAACATAAAGTCTCAAAACTCTCCATAGAAAGTCAATGGAGAGTTTCTTCAAAATCAGCGCTGGATTTCTCTAATGAGAGGCATTTTCAAATCGTCATATCTCCTTAACGAAACAAAGTTGAGACATGACGCTTGTGCCAATATATCTTCAGACGTCACTGATGCTCACAATTCAAGAATTTTTTCCTCACCTATTACCGTTTGGCCATGAATTACACTTGTTTGAGGATAGGAAATTTGTCCCTCGCTCAGATTTCTTCAGATTTCAAACTCTGGAAATGAGGCACTTTTTTCTCTCATCATATCTTTTTGATGGATTTCCACAGAGACATGAAAATTCCCATGACTGTTCACCAAAGCCTGCTGTTTCTTACGATGAAAGAATGATTTTGATGCTCCATATAGATTTAGAGTTACAAAACATTGTTTGAGGGCAAGTCAAGGCAGTTTTGCTTTGCCTCTGCTCAGTTACAGTGTATTACAAGTCATATATCTTTAATAATTTATATTTTATCTCTGATTTATGAAGACCTGCAGATTCCCCATCTCTTCTGAACAAATCGGTGTCAGAATGAGCGTTCTAGCCCTACGGTTAGGAAATTATGGCCATTTGTTCGAGGGGAATCCTGAATGTGAGAAATACACTGCAGAAAACTCACACCTCTCTCTGTGTCTGTGTGTGTAAGTGCTGATTACAGCAGGTGCAGCCAATTTAGCTGACCTAGATATACCAAACCCAGACTCTCAACAGCCTCTGCACACTTTGCTCTCTGTGTATGTGTGTGTGTATATCAATATTTCTCCCATGTTAAAGTATTACTCCTCCATAATAGTATTTGTGCTAAATCAAAGTACTTCTACTACATCTTAGTACTTCTGCAATCATAGTATTTCTGCTAATCATAGTATTTTGAAAAATCATGGTATTTGTGCCAAATCATGGTTTGGGGGCAGAACCATAATATTTATTTTATGTTATGAGATTACTACTAAGTGCAGGAATGTCTGTTATGTTATAGTTTATGTGCTGAATATAGTATATCTGCCAAACATAGTATTATCCCAAATCATAGTATTTATGCAAAATTACAGTATTTCTGCCAAAAGCAGAAATAGTACCTTTTAGCAGAAATTTCTGTGAAAAATATTATTATGTTAAAACATAGTATTTCTGCTAAATCATAGTATTTCTGCCAAATCATAGTATTTGTACTTATTCATAGTACTTGTGCCAAATCATAGTATTTGTACCCAATCATAGTATTTCTGCAATATGATCGTATTTGTGCCAAATCATGGTATCTTTTTGCCAAATCATGGTATTTGTGCCAAATCATGTTATTTGTGGCCAGTTAAAATTTCTGTTATATTAGTGTTACTACTAAGTCATAGAATTTCTGTTATGTTATAGTATATCTGCTGATTATGGTATATGTGCCAAATAATAGTATTTATAGCAAATAATAGTATTACTGCCCAAACATAGTATTTCTTGTAGTATTTGTAGTAGTAGTTGTTGTAGTATTTGTGCAAAAACATAGAATTTCTGCAAAATCATAGTATATCTGTTATGTTATAGTATTACTACCAAATCATAGTATTCCAAATCATAGTATTACTGCAATTCCATAGTATTTGAGCGAAATCGTACTATTTGTGAAAAAACATACTATGTCTGCAAAATCACATTATATCTGCTATGTTATACTATTACTACTAAGTCACAGTATTTCTGCCAATTCGTAGTATTCGTACTAAATCATACTACTTGTGCCAAATCATAGTATTGAAATCAAAATATAGTATTTGTACCAAAGCATTGTATTTGTACGAAGTACAGTATTTCTGCCAAATCATAGAATTACTGCAATTTCATAGTATTTGAGGAATCCCTTTTATTATAGTATTACTTCTAAGTCGTAGTATTTCTGCTTTGTCATAGTATTTGTACTGAAACATAGTATTTCTGCCAAATCATAGTTTTACTGCTATTTCATAGTGTTTGAGTGAAATTACAGTGTTTCTGCAAAAACATTGTATTTCTGCTAAATCATAGTATTTCTGTTATCTTAAAGTACTTGCACTCAATTATAGTATTTGTGCCAAAGTGTAGTATTTCTGCCAAATCATATTATCTCTGCTAAATCATAGTGTCTGCCAAATCATAATATTTGTGCCTAAACGCAGCATTTGGACCAAAACATAGTATTGCTGCTATATCATAGTATTTGATCCAAATCATAGTATATGTCCTAAAACATAGTATTTCTGCCAAATCATACTATTTGTCCTAAAGCATAGCATTTCAACAAAATCACAGTATTTCTGCTATGTTATAGTATTTGTGCTTGTAGAAAAACCTGTGTTATTATGAGCTACATTACCCAGCAGCCTCTGAGCAGTGAGGGAATTCATGGGACTTCTGAGCTAGATGGTCTTCCTTCGTTCCTGGGCTAACGATTGAGGAGAGAGCTGCTGGGAAGGGGAGCAAATAGCCCATCCTGTATTTGTTGGGGATGGTGTGTGTCACATAAACGTGAGTTAATGTTCCATGCTTAAGATGTTTACCCTGCTACTTGTGTGTATTGGTTTTAGTTACCTTTAGCGTATGTGCTAGTTAGAGATAGCTATGGCAGCACAATTATTTGATTGTTTTGGGCTTGTTCCTGCTTTGTTTGTTCCCCCTGCAAATTTATGTGAATTTGTACACTGTAATATCGCTGTATTACGTAGTGGCTAAGTAGGAGGCTGACTGTTACTAAGTGCATCAGTGTACATAGGTCATCTCTTGTGTTGGAGTGCCCTCTTGTGGCACCTTTTGGGTAGTGCCTTAGTAAACGTGAACACTGCAAAGAAGTGGTATCAGACTGGTTTGTAGTGGAGGAATTTGTTGCCAGTTTCTTTCATCTTTAATCCGTATTCATGTTGTAATGTAGTAACTTTTGTGGCGCAAATACCACAATATGGCAGAAATACCATGTTTTGGCACAAATACTTTGATTTGGTATACTTTAGCTTCTTCACCCCTTTTCAGCAAAATTTTCATTTTTTTCACCCCTTTTCAGCACAAATTCCAGCTTTTTCACGTGTTTTCAACAGAAATCTCTTTTATTTCTGATTGCTGATGTCTTTGTTTTTCAGCCGCCCGCCCCTTTCCAGGTGGCGCAATCAGTAATGACACGGCTCTGCAGCTCAGTGGTCGTGGGTTCAATCCCACCTTGGTCAACATTTTTTTTTCACTACAAATTTATACACTTTCACAGACCTGTAATTTATATTGCTAATTTTTTTCACTACAAATGAGTAGTGCAAAAACATACTATGTCTGCAACATCACAGTATATCTGTTATGTTATAGTATTACTACTAAATCACATTATTTCTGCCAATTCAAGGAGGCTGACTGTTACTAAGTGCATCAGTGTACATAGGTCATCTCTTGTGTTGGAGTGCCCTCTTGTGGCGCCTTTTGGGTAGTGCCTTAGTAAACGTGAACGCTGCCAAGAAGTGGTATCAGACTGGTTTGTAGTGGAGGAATTTGTTGCCAGTTTCTTTCATCTTTAATCCGTATTCATGTTGTAATGTAGTAGTACCACAATATGGCAGAAACACTATGTTTTGGCACAAATACTTTGATTTGGTATACTTTAGCTTCTTCACCCCTTTTCAGCAAAATTTTCTTTTTTTCACCCCTTTTCAGCACAAATTCCAGCTTTTTGGCTGTTTTCAGAAAAAAAAACCTTTTCAGCAGAAACTCTGCTGATTCATCTCTTTCAGCGCAAGTTTCTGCTTCTTTGCCTCTTTTCTGCAAAAATTCTGCTGATTCACCTCTTTTCTCCAAAACTTTCAGCCTTTTGACCTCTTATCAGCACAATTCTCAGCAGCTTCTGCTCATTTCAGCAGAATTGTCCGTCTCTCCACCTCTTCTTTGTAAGAATGACTTGGCTCAGGGAAATGAATAGCCACCTTGAACCAGGCGGGCCAGGTTCGAATCCTGCTCAGTGGGGCATTTTCTTTTTCACCACCATACAACTTTTTGCAACTTTTCATCGTTTTTAGCTTTTCATAGTATCATAGTATTTCCACAAAATATTTGTATTTCTGCTACGTTATATTATTACTGCTCATAGTATTTCTGCCAAATTTTGGTATTTGCTCCAAAGCACAGTATTTCTGCCAAATCACAATATAACTGCAAAATAAAGGTTTTTGAGACAAATCATAGCATTTGTGCTAAATCCTAGTAATTCTGCTCATAGAATTTCTGCTATGCTGAGGTGCTTTCTGCTAGATTATAGTTTTTCTGCTAAATCAAAGTATTTCATGTAAATCATACCAAGTCCCAGTGTTTCTGCCAAATCATAAATCATAAATAATGTGGCGTGTTGGGGAACAGTAGTCCTCTCCCATCATGCCTTGGGACATGTGCTGCTGTTTAGATGTTCTTGTTTCATTGTTTATGGTTACGTTACTTTTAACTGTTGTCTTGAATGTTGTGTTTATACTATGGTACAAAGTCACTGACAGTTATTGTTTTATAGGAAGGAAGAATGCAGTACCATAAGTGAGTTCTGTTATGCTGTTATTGACCCTTGAAGCACATTGTAGAACAAGCAAGTGTTTAATAAAAAGCTTCTCCTACCAGCTTGGGGTGGAATTACAAGCTCAAGCTTTCCCTGTGTGCTTATTTGCAAGACTTGTATTTGCCATAATAATTTTAATAAAGCAAAGTTAAGATGAGAAGCTTGTTCCAATTCATCTTCAGACAGTGCTGCCAGTCACGGTTGGAGCAGTTTTTACTGTCATCTTACTGTTGAGCCATAAATTACGTTTGTTTTCCAACTCTTAAAATGAAGCCGTTTCTTCTCTCGTCATATCTCCACGACGGAGGTACAAAGAGCTATGAAAATCGCAGTCAAAGTTCAGCAAAGTCTGCTGATTTACCCAGTACAAGAATTGTGCTTCTATCCCACCTAGTTTTTGAGTTACACGACGTTTTGTAACTCCGAAAAATCGGCGTTTTACGCCTCTCACCGCGATCTAATTCTGACTGCTCAAGTCTCTGTGTTTTAGGCACCCGCCCCTTTGTGACCAGACCTCATTTGGCTCAGAGGGTTGAGAAGCTACTGTGAGACCCGGTGGCAGAGGTTCGAGTCCTACCTGTGACAGTTGCTACACATCATCCCCACTTGCATGCACTCTGCTTTCTTGACACTCTTCAGTGTACCCTTACACATAAAGCCATCTCCATCAAACGCGTCTACACCTCTTTTTTAGCAGATAATTCTGCTTTTTCGCTTGTTTTCAGCAACTGCTGATGCTGATAGCCCTCCTAGTTTTTGAGTTACACGACGTTTTGTAACTCCAAAAAACGGCGCTTTTCCCCTCTCACCGCGATCTATTTCCGATTGCTGATCTCTTTGTTTTTCAGCCGCCTGCCCTCTTGCCAGGTGGCGCAATCAGTAATGACACGGCTCTGCAGCTCAAAGGTCGTGGGTTCAATCCCACCTTGGTCAACATTTTTTTTTCACTACAAATTGATACACTATCACAGACCTGTAATTTATATTGCTATCTTTTTTCACTACAAATGAGTAGTGCAAAAACATACTATGTCTGCAACATCACAGTATATGTTATGTTATAGTATTACTACTAAATCACAGTATTTCTGCCAATTCAAGGAGGCTGACTGTTACTAAGTGCATCAGTGTACATAGGTCATCTGTTGTGTTGGAGTGCCCTCTTGTGGCGCCTTTTGGGTAGTGCCTTAGTAAACGTGAACACTGCAAAGAAGTGGTATCAGACTGGTTTGTAGTGGAGGAATTTGTTGCCAGTTTCTTTCGTCTTTAATCCGTATTCATGTTGTAATGTAGTAGTACCACAATATGGCAGAAACACTATGTTTTGGCACAAATACTTTGATTTGGTATACTTTAGCTTCTTCACCCCTTTTCAGCAAAATTTTCATTTTTTTCACCCCTTTTCAGCACAAATTCCAGCTTTTTTGGCTGTTTTCAGAAAAAAAACTCTTTTCAGCAGAAACTCTGCTGATTCATCTCTTTTCAGCGCAAGTTTCTGCTTCTTTGCCTCTTTTCTGCAGAAATTCTGCTGATCCACCTCTTTTCTGCAAAACTTTCAGCCTTTTCACCTCTTATCAGCACAATTCTCAGCAGCTTCTGCTCATTTCAGCAGAATTGTCCGTCTCTCCACAACAACTTTTTGCAACTTTTCATCTTTTTCAGCTTTTCAGCAGACAGCTTCAGCGTCAAGGCATCCACACAGCATTTTCGCAGGAAATGCAAATTTTTCTAGTTGTGTGGATGCCCTAAAAGGGCTTCCACACTATTGAGTTCCTGTTTCTCTTTATTCTTTATTGTGTGGATGCTTTATGCATCCACACTATTGAGTTCCTGTTTCTCTTTATTCTTTATACTTTATTATTCTAGTTGCCACTTTTTGTACGTTTTTTGGCACTTAACTACTTTAACAATTTTCAGCCGATTTTCACCGTTCAAATTTTAAACTATTCTGCTATTTCTGCTAATGATGGCTATGACTTTTGGTATTTTATGCTATTATACTTTTTAAAATATTAAGCTTTTTTCCTTTAATTTGTCCCATTGAAATGAATGGGAAACTTCCACAATTCTGCTAAAACTTGCTTGTTTTTGAAACTTAACTACATTCTCATACTTTCGCCTAGAACAACCATTCAAATTTTAAAATGTTCACAAATTATTGGGCTATTCATGAATGATTCAGCTTTTTCATATCTGTTACCGTTTTCATCTTATCCCTCTCTAAGTTTTGAGTTTCATTTTGTGATTTTCACAAATACATGCGTTGTTATGGTTGCTATGCACTTGGCTTCCAGTGTGCCACTGTAGGTTTCGCAGTCTTCTCTTCATGTCCGAACAACTTCTTGCTACTTGCTCAATTTTCACTCAACTTCCACAAATTATACATCAAACGTAGGTATTTTGCTGGCTTTCAGAAAATGTCACCATCATTGTTGTGAGATTTATAGAATTTTGGCAAATCTCCTCAGACCAACACAAAGTCGCAAAACTCTCCATAGAAAGTCAATGGAGAGTTTGTTCAAAATCATCGCTTGATTTCTGTAATGACAGGCATATTCGAATCGTCATATCTCCTTAACGAAGCGAAGTTAAAACATGAGGCTTGTCCCCGTATATCTTCAGACACTCCTGACGCTCACAATTCAAGAATTATTTTCTCACCTATTACCGTTCTGAAATGAGTTAGACTTGTTTGAGGGTAGGAAATTCGTCCTTCGCTCAGATTTCTTCAGATTTCAAACTCTGGAAATGAACAACTTTTTTCTCTCGTCATATCTTTTTTTTGGATTTCCACAGAGACCTGAAAATTTCCATGACTGTTCACCAAAGCCTGCTGTCTCTTACGGTGAAAGAATGATATCGATACTCCAAATAGATTTAGAGTTAGAAAGCGTTGTTTGAGGGCAAGTCAAGGCAGTTTTCGCTTGCCTCTACTCAGTTATGGTGCATTACAAGTCAAATATCTTCAATAATTCATATTTTAATGATAAATTGTCAAGACTTGAAGATTCCCCCATCTCTTCTGAACAAAACGGTGTAAGAATGACCGTTCTAGCCCCTACGGTTAGGAAATTATGGCCATTTGTTTGAGAAGAATCCTCACTATGAGAAATTCACTGCAGAAATCCTGTCTCTGTGCTCTGTGTGTGTAAAAACGGCTGCACCTGTTTTGGCGGGAAAAAGTACACAGCCTCTCTGATTGGTGGATTCAAATTTAGCAGCTCCCAGGCTGCTTGATTGAGCTAGAAACTTGATTTTCTCTCCCTGTGTGTGTGTGTGTGTGTGTGTGTGTGTGTGTGTGTGAGACAGAGAGAGAGAGAGAGAGAGGGCGAGAGAGAGTTTTTATTGGAGCATCTTATTGTATGATTTAAATTCAATATATTTAGACTGGTTGACTGAATTTGATCCTGTGTGTGTCTCTCTGTGCATGTGTGTTTCCATATGTTTCCATATTTGTGATTGTGTGACTGTTATACTTTTTTTGCTGAGTTTTTTTTCATTTAACAAGTACATTTGAAGGACCCTTAGCATGTTCAGCAATTTTTCAACTGTCCATTTTGCTTTTCCAATTTTTCTGTTTAAGTTATTACTATTGTGCTGAATCATACTATTTCTGCTATTTTATAAGATTTGTGCTAAATATAGTATTTCTGCCCAATATAGTATTTCTGATTAATTATAGTTTTTCTACCAAATCATATTACAGTATTTTTGCTTTTTATAGGATTTGTGCTTAATATAGTATTTCTGCTTTTTATAGGATTTGTGCTTAATACGGTATTTCTGCTAAATGTAGTATTTATGCTTAATCACACTATTACTATATATTTCTGCCAGCTCCCCAGCCAATCATATCTGAGGTCTGCCGTTTCTTCTCTCGTCATATCTCAGCGACGGATGTATAAAGAGCAATGAAAATCGCAGTCAAAGTACACCAAAGTCCGCTGATTCACCCAGTACAAGAATTATGCTTCTAGTCCACCTAGTTTTTGAGTTACACGACGTTTTGTAACTCCAAAAAACGGCGCTCTTTGCCTCTCACTGCGATCTAATTCTGACTGCTCATCACCCTGTTTCCCAAGAGCCCACTGTCTTTCCCAGTGGCGCAGCTGGTAATGACACAGGTCTGCAACCCAAACGTCGTGGGTTCAACTCCACCTTGGACAATATGTTATTTGCCCTACAAATTACTACACTATCACAGACCACTAATTCATATTCATCATTTATTACAATTCTGAAAACTTTTTACCAGCTTTTCTAATATGGATCTCAGATTCTTCTTAACACTCCATGGCACAAATACTCTTCCCTTTAGGCTCTGTGAATGTGTGTGTATCAATATTTCTCCCATTTTAAAGTATTACTCCTCCATAATTGTATTTCTGTTAAATCAAAGTACTTTTACTACATCTTAGTACTTCTGCTCAATCATAGTATTTCTGCTAAATCATAGTATTTTTGCCAAATCATGGTTTTTGTGCCAAATCATCAGAATCGTGTTTATTGGCCAAGTATATGTGCAGACAAATACAAGGAATTTGGTTCCGGTAGATGGTGGCTCTCGAGCACAGCAATGTAAATCTCACACACACACACACACACACACACGCACCCACACACACACGTATCTATATATACATTACACATGCATACACATACATACACAAAGCTGTGTAAACCAACTATAAATAACTAATCTAAACGTATATACATAAATACAGAAATGAAATGAGGGGAATGAATACTACAGAATGTACATAAGGTGCAGTTGCAGTCTGGCAGTGGGAGCAGTGTGACAGTTCAACTGTTTAGAAGGGAGATGGTGAGGGGAAAGAAACTGTTCCTGTGTCGGGTGGTCCTGGTCTGCAGGCTTCTGTACCGTCTGCCAGAGGGCAGCAGATCAAAAAGTCTGTGTCCAGGGTGTGAGGGGTCTGTGATGATTTCCCTGCCCGTTTCCTGGTTCTTGAGAGGTACAGATCCTGGATGGAGGGCAGGGGGCCGCCGATGATCCTTTCTGCTGTCTGTACAGTCCGCTGCAGTCTGCACCTGTCCTGTTTAGTGGCTGCACCATACCAGACTGTGATGGAGGAGCAGGAGCACAGGACAGACTCAATGACTGCAGTGTAGAACTGGATCAGCAGCTCCTGTGGAAGACTGTACTTCCCCAGTTGTCTCAGGAAGTACATCCTCTGCTGGGTCTTTTTGAGGATGGAGGTGATGTTGGTCTCCCACTTCAGGTCCTGGGAGATGGTGGTACCCAGCAACTTGAAGATCTCCACAGTCGACACAGGGCTGTCTGATATGATGAGGGGTGGGGGCAGAGTTGAGGGATGTCTCCTGAAGTCCACTGTCATCTCTACAGTTTTAAGAGTGTTCAGCTCCAGATTGTGCTGACTGCACCAGAGTACCAGCCGCTCAACTCATCATAACATTTGTGTTATGTTATAGTATTACTACTAAGTGGAGGAATTTCTAAAATGTTACAGTATATGTGCTGATTACAGTATTTCTGTATAATAGAATTTTGGCAAATCTCCTCACACCAACACAAAGTCTGAAAACTGCATAGAAAGTCAATGGAGAGCTTGTTCAAATCACCACTGGATTTCTCTAATGAGAGGCATTTTCAAATCGTCATATCTCAACGCAGCAAAGTTAAGACATGAGGCTTGTGCCAATATATCTTCAGACACTCCTGACGCTCACAATTCAAGAATTTCTTTCTCACCTATTACCATTTGGCCATGAATTGGGTTTGTTTGAGGGTAGGAAATTCATCCCTCGCTCAGATTTCTTCAGATTTCAAACTCTGGAAATGAGGCACTTTTTTCTCTCGTCATATCTTTTTGATGGATTTCCACAGAGACCTGAAAATTTCCATGACTGTTCACCAAAGCCTGCTGTCTCTTACGGTGAAAGAATGATATTGATACTCCAAATAGATTTAGAGTTAGAAAGCATTGTTTGAGGGCAAGTCAAGGCAGTTTTCGCTTTGCCTCTACTCAGTTATGGTGCATTACAAGTCAAATATCTTCAATAATTCATATTGTAATGATAAATTGTCAACACTTTAAGATCCCCCCATCTCTTCTGAACAAAACGGTGTAAGAATGACTGTTCTAGCCCCTACAGTTAGGAAATTATAGCCATTTGTTTGAGGGGAATCCTCACTAGGAAAAATAGACAGCACAAATCCTGTCTCTGTGCTGCATGTGTGTAAAAACAGGTGCACCTGTTTTGGCGGGAAAAAGTATACAGCCTCTCTGATTGGTGGATTCAAATTCAGCAGCTCCCAGGCTATTTGGCTGCTGCTGCTGCTAGTGTGTGTGTGTGTGTGTGTGACAGAGAGAGAGAGAAAGAGAGGGCGAGAGAGCGTTTTTATGGGAGCATCTTATTGTATGATTTAAATTCAATATATTTAGACTGGTTGACTGAATTTGATCCTGTGTCTCTCTGTGCTTGTGTGTTTCCATATGTGTCCATATTTTTGATTGTGTGACTGTTATACTTTTTTTTTGCTGATTTTTTTTTTCATTCAACAATTACATTTGAGGGAACCTTAGAATGTTCAGCATTTTTTCAGCTGTCCATTTTGCTTTTCCAATTTTTCTATTTCAGTTATTACTATTGTGCTAAGTCATAGCATTTCTGCTGCTTTTCAGCATTTGTGCTAAATACAGCATTTGTGCTAAATCATACTATTTCAGCCATTTTATAGTATTTGTGCTAAAACATAATATTTCTACCAAACGCAGTATTTCTGGGTAATCATAGTATTTCTATGTATTCATGCCAGCTCCTCAGGGAGCCAATCCTCTGTGAGTACTGTAATTTTCAAATTGACATATCAAGTCATGCATGACTTCCCAACCAGCCCATCACATCTGAAGGCTGAGACATTCAAATTTCCATATTGGGGCTTTCATGGGTTGTAAGTCAACCACTCATCCATGTCATGTATCTCTACAAATTCATATTTTTACTTTAAACACACGACACTTGACAATCCCCCCATCTCTTCTGAACAAAACAGTGTAAGAATGACCGTTCTAGACCCTACGGTTAGGAAATTATAGCCATTTCTTTGAGAGGAGTCCTCACTATGAAAAATAGACTGCACAAATCCTGTCTCTGTGCTGCGTGTGTAAAAACAGGTGCACCTGTTTTGGCGGGAAAAAGTACATAGCCTTTCTGATTGGTGGATTAAAATTAAGCAGCTCCAGGCTTTTTGACCTACCTAGAAACATACAGGAAACACTGTATGTACAGCCCCTATTTGTTCACTTGCTTCTGTTGCTGCTGCGCGTGTGTGTGTGTGTGTGTGTGTGTGTGTGTATGACAGAGAGAGAGAGAGAGAGAGAGAGAGCCTTTTTATGGGTGTATCTTATTGTGTGCCTACTGGTGGTGGTCAGAGGGCCGGTGGCGCCAGTGTCCAGTAGCCTCGCCTCTGTCAGTGCGCCCAGGGTGGCTGTGGCTACAACGTAGTTTGCCATTCACCAGTGTGTGAATGGGTGAATGACTGGATATGTAAAGCGCTTTGGGGTCCTTAGGGACCATAAAGCGCTATATAAATACAGGCCATTTACCATGTCCATATTTGTAATTGTGCAAGTTATTACTATTATGCTAAATTATAGTATTTCTGCTACTTTTCGGTATTTGTGCTAAATACAGTATTTCTGCTAATCTTAGTATTATTGCTTAATCATATTATTTGAGCAAAATCATAGTATTTGAGCATATTCTTTCTATTTGTGCCATAGCATAGTATATTTGCTGAATTACACCATTTCTGCTATGTTGTAGTATTTGTCCTAAATCACAGTATTTGTGCAATGTTTAGGTATTTTTGTTTAAATAAAGTATCTATGTAATCTTGTACCATGGTTTCTAAAATCCTGTATTTCTGAAAGTTATCATGTTTCTGCTAAGTTACAATATTTATTCTAATTTCTGCTACTAAGTTCTGCTATGTTATTGTATTTCTGCCAAGTATGTTTTCTTTACGTTATTGCAGTTCTGCTAAGTAATTACATTTTTGCTAAGTTCTTATGCTTCTGCAAAGTTATTACAATTTTTTGCAAAGGTTTTACAATTTCTGCAACTTTTCAGCTTTTCAGCTAGTTCAGCTGACAGCTTCAGCTTTATAGCATCCACACTGCATTTTCGCAGGAAATGCAAATTTTTCTAGTTATTCTTCAAGTTGCTTCCGTACGTTTTTTGCCGTCTATCTACTGCCTCAGTTTTCAGCCGATTTTCTCCGTTCAAACTCTATACTGTTCTGCTCTTTCTGCTAATGTTTGCTATGACTTTTGGTGTTTATTACTCTTATACTTTTTAAAATATTACACTTTTTTCCTTTAATTTGTCCCATTGAAATGAATGGAAAACTTCTACAATTCTGCTAAAACTTGCTTGTTTTTGAACTTAACTACTTTGTCATACTTTCACCTAGAAACTCCATTCAAACTTTAAAATGTTCTCAGACTATTGGGCTATTCCTGAATGATTCAGCTTTTTCAGATCTTCTACCGTTTTAATTTTATACCTCTTAAGTTTTCAGTTGCAAAATTGTGATTTTTCAGAAAATACATGCGTTGCTATGGTTGCTATGCAATTAACTCAGAGTGTGCACTCGTCCTTTCTGAATTTTCTCTTCATGTCTGAACAACTTCTTGCTACTCGCTGAATTTCCACTCAACCCCCACAAATTATACATCAAAACGTAGGTATTTTTGTTGGCTTTCAGAAAATGTCACTATCATTGTTGTGGGACTTATAGAGTTTTTGCAAATCTCCTCAGAGTAACATAAAGTCTCAAAACTCTCCATAGAAACTCAATGGAGAGTTTCTTCAAAATCAGCGCTGGATTCTCTAATGAGAGGCATTTTAAATCGTCATATCTCCTTAACGAAACAAAGTTGAGACATGACGCTTGTGCCAATATATCTTCAGACGTCACTGATGCTCACAATTCAAGAATTTTTTCCTCACCTATTACCGTTTGGCCATGAATTACACTTGTTTGAGGATAGGAAATTTGTCCCTCGCTCAGATTTCTTCAGATTTCAAACTCTGGAAATGAGGCACTTTTTTCTCTCATCATATCTTTTTGATGGATTTCCACAGAGACATGAAAATTCCATGACTGTTCACCAAAGCCTGCTGTTTCTTACGGTGAAAGAATGATTTTGATGCTCCATATAGATTTAGAGTTACAAAACATTGTTTGAGGGCAAGTCAAGGCAGTTTTGCTTTGCCTCTACTCAGTTACAGTGTATTACAAGTCATATATCTTTAATAATTTATATTTTATCTCTGATTTATGAAGACCTGCAGATTCCCCCATCTCTTCTGAACAAATCGGTGTCAGAATGAGCGTTCTAGCCCCTACGGTTAGGAAATTATGGCCATTTGTTCGAGGGGAATCCTGAATGTGAGAAATACACTGCAGAAAACTCACACCTCTCTCTGTGTCTGTGTGTGTAAGTGCTGATTACAGCAGGTGCAGCCAATTTAGCTGACCTAGATATACCAAACCCAGACTCTCAACAGCCTCTGCACACTTTGCTCTCTGTGTATGTGTGTGTGTATATCAATATTTCTCCCATGTTAAAGTATTACTCCTCCATAATAGTATTTCTGCTAAATCAAAGTACTTCTACTACATCTTAGTACTTCTGCTCAATCATAGTATTTCTGCTAAATCATAGTATTTTTGAAAAATCATGGTATTTGTGCCAAATCATGGTTTGGGGGCAGAACCATAATATTTATTTTATGTTATGAGATTACTACTAAGTGCAGGAATGTCTGTTATGTTATAGTTTATGTGCTGAATATAGTATATCTGCCAAACATAGTATTTATCCCAAATCATAGTATTTATGCAAAATTACAGTATTTCTGCCAAAAAGCAGAAATAGTACCTTTTAGCAGAAATTTCTGTGAAAAGATATTATTCATGTTAAAACATAGTATTTCTGCTAAATCATACTATTTCTGCCAAATCATAGTATTTGTACTTATTCATAGTACTTGTGCCAAATCATAGTATTTGTACCCAATCATAGTATTTCTGCAATATGATCGTATTTGTGCCAAATCATGGTATCTTTTTGCCAAATCATGGTATTTGTGCCAAATCATGTTATTTGTGGCCAGTTAAAATTTCTGTTATATTAGTGTTACTACTAAGTCATAGAATTTCTGTTATGTTATAGTATATCTGCTGATTATGGTATATGTGCCAAATAATAGTATTTATAGCAAATAATAGTATTACTGCCCAAACATAGTATTTCTTGTAGTATTTGTAGTAGTAGTTGTTGTAGTATTTGTGCAAAAACATAGAATTTCTGCAAAATCATAGTATATCTGTTATGTTATAGTATTACTACCAAATCATAGTATTCCAAATCATAGTATTACTGCAATTCCATAGTATTTGAGCGAAATCGTACTATTTGTGCAAAAACATACTATGTCTGCAAAATCATATTATATCTGCTATGTTATACTATTACTACTAAGTCACAGTATTTCTGCCAATTCGTAGTATTCGTACTAAATCATACTACTTGTGCCAAATCATAGTATTGAAATCAAAATATAGTATTTGTACCAAAGCATTGTATTTGTACGAAGTACAGTATTTCTGCCAAATCATAGAATTACTGCAATTTCATAGTATTTTGAGGAATCCCTTTTGTTATAGTATTACTTCTAAGTCGTAGTATTTCTGCTTTGTCATAGTATTTGTACTGAAACATAGTATTTCTGCCAAATCATAGTTTTACTGCTATTTCATAGTGTTTGAGTGAAATTACAGTGTTTCTGCAAAAACATTGTATTTCTGCTAAATCATAGTATTTCTGTTATCTTAAAGTACTTGCACTCAATTATAGTATTTGTGCCAAAGTGTAGTATTTCTGCCAAATCATATTATCTCTGCTAAATCATAGTGTCTGCCAAATCATAATATTTGTGCCTAAACGCAGCATTTGTACCAAAACATAGTATTGCTGCTATATCATAGTATTTGAGCCAAATCATAGTATATGTCCTAAAACATAGTATTTCTGCCAAATCATACTATTTGTCCTAAAGCATAGTATTTCAACAAAATCACAGTATTTCTGCTATGTTATAGTATTTGTGCTTGTAGAAAAACCTGTGTTATTGTGAGCTACATTACCCAGCAGCCTCTGAGCAGTGAGGGAATTCATGGGACTTCTGAGCTAGATGGTCTTCCTTCGTTCCTGAGCTAACGATTGAGGAGAGAGCTGCTGGGAAGGGGAGCAAATAGCCCATCCTGTATTTGTTGGGGATGGTGTGTGTCACATAAACGTGAGTTAATGTTCCATGCTTAAGATGTTTACCCTGCTACTTGTGTGTATTGGTTTTAGTTACCTTTAGCGTATGTGCTAGTTAGCGATAGCTATGGCAGCACAGTTATTTGATTGTTTTGGGCTTGTTCCTGCTTTGTTTGTTCCCCCTGCAAATTTATGTGAATTTGTACACTGTAATATCGCTGTATTACGTAGTGGCTAAGTAGGAGGCTGACTGTTACTAAGTGCATCAGTGTACATAGGTCATCTCTTGTGTTGGAGTGCCCTCTTGTGGCACCTTTTGGGTAGTGCCTTAGTAAACGTGAACACTGCAAAGAAGTGGTATCAGACTGGTTTGTAGTGGAGGAATTTGTTGCCAGTTTCTTTCATCTTTAATCCGTATTCATGTTGTAATGTAGTAACTTTTGTGGCGCAAATACCACAATATGGCAGAAATACCATGTTTTGGCACAAATACTTTGATTTGGTATACTTTAGCTTCTTCACCCCTTTTCAGCAAAATTTTCATTTCTTTCACCCCTTTTCAGCACAAATTCCAGCTTTTTCACGTGTTTTCAACAGAAATCTCTTTTATTTCTGATTGCTGATGTCTTTGTTTTTCAGCCACCCGCCCCCTTTCCAGGTGGCGCAATCAGTAATGACACGGCTCTGCAGCTCCAAGGTCGTGGGTTCAATCCCACCTTGGTCAACATTTTTTTTTCACTACAAATTTATACACTATCACAGACCTGTAATTTATATTGCTAATTTTTTTCACCACAAATGAGTAGTGCAAAAACATACTATGTCTGCAACATCACAGTATATCTGTTATGTTATAGTATTACTACTAAATCACATTATTTCTGCCAATTCAAGGAGGCTGACTGTTACTAAGTGCATCAGTGTACATAGGTCATCTCTTGTGTTGGAGTGCCCTCTTGTGGCGCCTTTTGGGTAGTGCCTTAATAAACGTGAACACTGCAAAGAAGTGGTATCAGACTGGTTTGTAGTGGAGGAATTTTTTTGCCAGTTTCTTTCATCTTTAATCCGTATTCATGTTGTAATGTAGTAGTACCACAATATGGCAGAAACACTATGTTTTGGCACAAATACTTTGATTTAGTATACTTCAGCTTCTTCACCCCTTTTCAGCAAAATCTTCATTTTTTTCACCCCTTTTCAGCACAAATTCCAGCTTTTTTGGCTGTATTCAGAAAAAAGACAACTCTTTTGAGCAGAAACTCTGCTGATTCATCTCTTTTCAGCGCAAGTTTCTGCTTCTTTGCCTCTTTTCTGCAGAAATTCTGCTGATTCACCTCTTTTCTGCAAAATTTTCAGCCTTTTCACCTCTTATCAGCACAATTGTCAGCAGCTTCTGCTCATTTCAGCAGAATTGTCCGTCTCTCCACCTCTTCTTTGTAAGAATGACTTTGGCTCAGGGAAATGAATAGCCGCCTTTGAGCAGAAATTCTGCTGATTCATCTCTTTTCAGCGCAAGTTTTATGATTTTAGCAGCTTTTCTAATATGGACCTCAGATTCTTGTTAACGCTCCATGGCAGAAATACATACAAGTACCCACCTGATGAAGCAGACAGAGGCAGTACCTCTGATTGGTGAATTTGAGCAGAAACAGGTTGTTTTACCTCTTTTCAGCAGAAATTCTGCTCATTCACCTCTTTTCAGCACAACGTTCTGCTTTTTTTGCCTCTTTTCTGCAGAAATTCTGCTGATTCATCTGTTTTCTGCAAAATTTTCAGCCTTTTCACCTCTTATCAGCACAATTCTCAGCAGCTTCTGCTCATTTCAGCAGAATTGTCCGTCTCTCCACCTCTTCTTTGTGAGAATGACTTTGGCTCAGGGAAATGAATAGCCGCCTTGAGACCAGGAGGGCCAGGTTCGAATCCTGCTCAGGGCAATGTTTGTTTTTTTTTCCACCACCATACAACTTTTTGCAACTTTTCATCTTTTTCTGCTTTTCAGCAGACAGCTTCAGCGTTAAGGCATCCACACAGCATTTTCGCAGGAAATGCAAATTTTTCTAGTTATTATTATTCTCCATCTTCCGCCTAAATTTCGGCACGTATCACGCCCCGCAGTTTTGAGAAAAGCTTCATATATGTTACCTCATTTTGTGCGGCCGGATCTGGAATGGTGTGCTATGACTTTTGGTGTTTATGAATTTTATAGTTTTTTAAATATTAATATTTTAGTGAAAATTTTCCCGCGCTCCTCTGCCGAACAGTTTTGACATTAGGGTTACATATGTTAGATCATTTTGTGCGGCTGGAGCTGGACTATTATGTCATGACTTTTGGTGTTTATGACTTTTATAGTTTTTTAAATATTAATATTTTAGTGCAAATTTAGGCCAATTCATCTTTTGGCGCCAAATAAACAGACTTCATTTGTGGTGTGTTGGCGCCATCTTTTGGTCCCATTGAAACAAATTTCAAACTTCATTTGTGGTGTGTTGGCTCTCTCTAGTGGTATGCCGGGAGTGGTACAGCCTGTCTACCCTTATTTGGATACCGTAATGACGACAATATCAATGGCGCGCACAGCCTCGCTGCTTTCAGGAACCATTGGAGGTTTTAAGGTTGCGCGAACCATTGAATAGTTACGGTAAACACAATGGCTTCTATGCTTGGTGGAAAACTCCATATCCCACAATTCATAGCACACCTCTGCCGAGTTAAACAATGGCGGCCACCACTTCGTTTTATATGTCTTTTATTAGTGTTTCTAGGTCACAAAATAAACTTTTAAGATATTTTCAGGCGAGAATGTAGGTGTGTAAACTTCAAATATCTGCTTGTTTTATCAAGACATCCCATTATTAGCGACAATGCTCTGACGACCTGGTCCTGCCTGACAGCTAGCCGGCTACCTAGCTAGCTGCCGCACTTGGCTGCAAATGGACAGCGAGGGGACTCTCTCTCTCCTTTCACCTCCCCGGTCTCTCGCAAATGCTCGCACAGAATCGGAGTTACAGCTGGATGTGGAAAAAATAACTGAGTTGTTTGGTGGTGCTATAATGCGGAGCTACAACAGTGGGCAGCTATCCACCGGTGTATGACAGAAAGGACATGCCGCGACCGCTGATCGACCAGTGTTTGCTAACGCGGAGGTCAATCGTGGATCAGGGAAAGCGAAGGCAGGAGCGTGAGGTGAACTGAATTTCAGGTAAGAAGTTATGACCTGCACTCTATTTGGGTCAGATATAAACCGAGTTTAGGTGTAGTTTATTTAGCAGCAGTTCTCTTATGTGTTGCTGATAGCCGGCTAGCTAGCTAGCTAGCGCCGCTAGCATAGTTAGCTCGCGCCGCTAGCGACCCTTCGTGAAAAAGCACCCAGGCTTGGCTTATATTGAGGCGGGTGAAACTCGTGTCAGCACCCGGTCGCTCGCCGACAGTATGTGTTTTAGCTGGACTTATTTTTCGTTTATATGGGCAGATGATGCTGGAAACCGAAGGCAGGAGCGTGAGGTGAACTGAATTTCAGGTAAGAAGTTATGAACTGCACTCTATTTGGGTCAGATATAAACCGAGTTTAGGTGTAATTTATTTTCGTTGACCTTTTACAATCGTACTGCCACGGGAGTTTATATACAGCTGTGTGCGCACTAAGTTACTGACGTTGGACTTTATTTTATTCATTAGGGTTAGTTCATAGAGTTGCCGTGTCGTACAAACGGAATCGTCCCACATTCAGAGAAAACATTGTGATTTATTCTGTCGTTACGAAGCCTCCCCTGTCATTCTCTCGCGTGTTGAAACGTCAATCATGAAACTGATCAATGATCGGCTGTTCGCTCTTATTTATCGCGCTAAACAACAGCAGCACGTTTAAGCTTGATCAGCTGTTGTTAGAATTCTTTTGATTTTAATTTCTAGTATCAGCTGATGTTTGCTGGAGCATGAAGATGAAATCAGGAGATGTCCTTACTGAATCATCAGAGCTGAACTGGTGATGGAGAAACAGGTTTACACTTTAGGTGACATGAATGAGTTGAAGGGAAGTTATGAGTTGTTTCTGAGAGACAAAGACCAAGCTCCTTTTTTGTGTAGCTGACAGCTGGTAACTGTGCAGGGGCGGATCTAGCAAAGCTTTTAGGGGGGGGGGAGCTAGGGCATTAACAGAGAAAGATGGACACAAAGATATACTTTTCTTTCTTACTCTCATATAAAATATTTAGCTTTTATTAAATAGTTATCTGAATCTCACAACCAAAGTTTGTATAATAATACACAGGATTGGCTGTAGACCATTGTTCATAATTCAGAACACTGTGTAAAAATAACAAAAAACAAAAAGTGAATGCATGTGTGAAAAGTGGTCTATAATGTAATGCTTCAAAGTGTGTTCATGCAAACATTGTCGGGTCTGCCGTGGTACAATGGGACTTCTGCTCATGAACCTGTGTGCACAGCGTCTGCAAATCGGCGCTGTACAAAGTAACTTCATCTTTACACAAAACTGTAAGCTGTCATCTGTGAAGCGTAAGCGGTGTTTGTTTTTACCATAGTTCATGGTGGAGAATGGCTGCTCTTCTGAGTTTTGCTCTCTGTAGCCGTATGAATGGCAAACTACAGTGATTAGCAGCGGCATAGGCACACATAAAATTTCTTCTGAAATTTTCGCTTTCTAGTTAATATTTAAAATCATATCCAGTGATATGATTGCTGCAAAATAGTTTTCTTTGCAATTCTCCCACTAGAGGGCGATGTTGATGTAGGTAAGTAAATTTCTAACTGGGACGGTATCACATTTGCAAAGCAACACCCTTTTATGTAACTAGGCTGAGCTATCAGCCTGATAAATCTTTTACATGCTGGACAGAAATTAAATGACTGGGAGGGAGGCAATGCAAGCAGAAAACAATTAAAAGTCTGGCTGCACAATTTGTTGCTTTCTTAAGCAAAGCAGGCTCCAAAGACCTCGATTCTGAAAGACGAATAAGAAAAATCAGACACATTTTCCTTTAAATGTATGTTGATTATCTACAAGTCTTCAGTGAAGATGTCTTTAAATATTTAAAGCCTTGTATTCAGTCAGAAAAAAGGAAACTTTCAAAGAACATCCACATTGTGA
The DNA here is from genome assembly GCF_001858045.2 of Oreochromis niloticus. NCBI lineage: Eukaryota > Metazoa > Chordata > Actinopteri > Cichliformes > Cichlidae > Oreochromis > Oreochromis niloticus. Next base: position 59,657,714 of record NC_031972.2, on the reverse strand, counting down.
GCCCCTTTATTTTGTTACTTTACAGCATATTTAAAATTATGCGTCACACCACAAATCAAAAATCTGTGTTGTGATTTCTTTGCTCCCTTGTGTTTGGGAGGGGTACCAAAAACTTTGGATCACATCTGTGATAGTAACTGTGTTCAGCCCTGAGCTCAGGCCTGAGAGTACAACTTGACAAAGTAGAAGTCTTCAGCTAGACACAACATGGATTGATAGTTACCCTCTCCAGTGAGGGTAACTGAATTGTTTGTGGTCCAAGAGGCAGGATTATTAAGCACTGCTAACATACAATGAATCTCTAACTTTTTCTATAACATCATAAGTAAGTCCAGTAAAATAGTTTGAAAATACTAAAGCTTATAGATTACTTAGATGTCTTCCCATTGAATTAGTTCTGGATAGTTTCAATTTATGCAATTCCCATCATTTTTAGCACTACATGACAATATACAAGTCAAATTTCTCATGTCATGTAGTTCATATCCTGTAATACCTTCCTTAAGTGTAAGATCATGTGAGCGACAGCAATAGAGTCTGTTTACTGTCACCTTACAAAGAAAGTCTTTGAACTGTAAAGAGGTGAATACCTGGCATATCCATGCGTCAGTTTTAGCCAAAAGAATCCGCCTAATCTGCACAGCTGGAATGTCATTATGATTTAATGTTTCCCTGTAGCTATTTGTAGGTTTTTTTTAGTGTGCCTCAATGTGATATGAATGTCTTGTCAATAATAATAATTATATCCATTTAAAAAAGTGCCTAATTGTGCTGTTATAGCTAAAATATTCTGTACAGTACTATTAAAAATAATGTCTTAAAGTCACCATGAAAACCAATGTAGATGTTTCCATTTGAAGTTTGAATCTGCCCTGATAATTAATTTTTTCACTGTAGATTATTTGCTCTTTTTGTACACACACATGGAGCTATTGCGGAATCAGTGTCTTGTTTAAAAAACTGTAACGGGGCAGGCATTTTCTATAACATTTTATCTCTACTGATCCAATTGATCTATATGAGCCGATGTTTCCACCATCTCTTAGTTAGATCTTGAAAAGCCCTTTTTCCCCACTTTGCATCCTGAAGGAGGAAGCGTCTGATGGCAGGAGCTGAGCTACAGAGAGAGCTGATTGGTAGCTGAATAAAGATCAAAGGGTCATCTCCTTCCCTTGCATTGTTTCCATTCAGCAGAGTTAGCTGGATATCTGAGTGGGAGTAAGATGGACCATTGTGTTGTCTAACTGTATGTGTGGGGTTGGCGGAAGGAGTGATAGTCCATATTAGGTCTTGGGAGAGTGTTTGTGTTCTTTTTCCAAGCAGTGAGTACTCCAGAGGCGGTACCTTGGAATATGTTTGAGTGAGTTTCTAACAGTGTATGTGTTTACAGGGACAAATGAGGAGTGTAAACTGAGCTCTGGCCAAACGTATTGTTCCACACAGACGTTTTTGTTCACTTTTAGTAGCCATTGGGACCTGTGATCCTGTTGTGCATAAAAAAATATATATAAATTTTTATATACTGTATATACACACACACACACGCACACACACCCAGCATTGTAATATTGTCAGATATTTGTTTTTTTATTTACACATCTTACAGTTTCAATTTTTTTTAATAGCATCAGCCACTAAGTAGAAATCATGCACCATCGCCTGCTGTCATTATACTTAGTACTGGTCATAGAATGTAGCAGGACCATAGACTGTAGATTGTAGATGGCCACTGTGACATCACCTATTGGTTAGCGAGGTCTGGTTGTGCTGCTGGTTGTGCAGTCTGTGCTTTAATTAGCAGACATGAAGCCTAGTGGACAAATATCAACTTTAAACCTGACAACTGCAAAAATTTAAACCTCCATTATACATTATTAAAAAAACATACTTTGGGCCCATTCAGATGATATTAAGGAAGTAATAGCATTTTTATTCCAGGCTGTAAACATGACAGCTATTTTAACAGGTTGTACATTTTAACATGCTAGTCTTTGGTAAATGACTCTTTTGGAGACAGCTTCAACCAGCTATAAGTAAAATTTGTCTCTACTTTAACATCCACCATATCTGCTGCTGTACCAAAGTGTGCTGTATGCATAAATTTATGTATAAATATCTCTCGTGTCTTGATCACATTTTTTGTATTTTTTGGTTTTCTATTCTGTAAATTACATCCAAAGCAAAGGAAAAAATAGAACTCAGTTCCTCATATATGTACACATACTTGAACAACAAAGCTAATGCCAATTCACTTACAGGAACTGTACTGGAAATACATTATTCACATAAGCTACTGGAAAGAACAAACTTTTTTAGCACAACACCTCACCTAAAGTAAAAGATATGTTTGACTTAAGTCAAATTTCCCACGCCATGTAGCTCACACCCTGTAAAAAATGTCATTGTGTCTCCGTGAGTGATTGCAACTTACAGAGAAAGTATTTGAACTGTAATGAGGCAAATACTTGGAATATCAATGTGTCACGTTCAGCTAAACAAAAATCCACCTTATCTGCTTAAGTGAAATGAACTTGTGTTTCAGTGTCTTCCTGCCTCAGCCTGATATGAGCTTCCTGTCACCACCACTTTATTAGGTACACCTGTTCAGCTGCTTATTAGTGGGGTGTGATACAAAATGTTGTTATCATTTATGGGATGATTCATCATCAGTTTGCAAATTCTGGACTGTCTTCAATAAAGCGCCATGATTTTTGCTTTCCACAATAATTAGTTAATACAACAAATCACATCCTTCAGCTTTTCGTGTATTTTCAAACTGGGTTTTGTTGGCGATCTGGAATGTAAAGGTGGCTGTCTCTAAAGCACTTTGGGTCCATTTCTGTTGTGCTATAGGCTTTAAATCAAATAGACGTGACAGTCAACACAAAAAGGTTCAGATATTTTTTATAATGCATGTTTGAGGCATGTTTTGTCATTAAAAAAATTAACACAGTTCAGTGGGCTGAAAGTGGACAGAATTTATCGATCCTATTGCACTACTATCGATCCAATACCAATACCAGTACTGACATCGATACTAGTGCGATAGAATTAATTTACCTCTAGCAAATATCTAATCAGCTAGTGACACAGCTGCAACTCAGAAAATGTTTATGTTGAGCTACATGTGGAGCTTAGAACATAAAAAAGTATCATGTACCTGTCATGGTAGTATCAACCAATATTGTTAGCTAATACTTATCTCTAAGTGTGGAGCTTTGGCTCTTAGCTTCAGTTATTTTGGGTGGCTGTCTTGTTTATTTTTTAGGCTTTTCCCCTCCACCTTACAGTATCCTAACCCATACTTACACACAAAGAATCCTTTAATTTTCTCTCTGTGATCCATATCCACCCCTCCCTTCCCACCTCTGTATTTTCTCCCCAGGTGAATGGCCAGCTGCACTGAGGTGTGTTCTGCTTGTTTTGGCGTAATGGCAGCAGGACTCAAGTTGGATGTTTTTTCAGGCCTGTTCAGAATAGGCTGAGCCATGCTGAAATGCAGCAGGGAGGCTCAGACAGCAAACTTGCCCAGACTTGTCTCGGTCTCCCGGATACAGGGGGAGGGAGTCTGGCAGTCAGCAGCACCCCGAGGCAGTGTGTGTCATGTGTCTAGTTATTATTGTTATATAAGATTAGATAATGTCAGGTTAACTTCTCTGAGTAAATCAGTGCTAAAATCTTGAAGCTTAACACCAGTACTGTCACGTAGAGAAAATCTGTGCAGTGTGCAAAACAGTTACTGAAGCATTTAAATTAGCTGAGTTTGAATGCATTGGTGCATTTTCAAAGATATCCACTTTCCTGGTGAATTTCTGTTGTTCTGAGCACTTTAAGGGTTTTTAATAATTTTTGGATTGAAGATGTATTTTGACTTATTCCAAAAAGAGAGAGAGAGAGAGAAAGCACAAAGTCCACTTATTGGCTTTCTCTGGTACTTTGTAAGGGGACTTTATACTATTTGAGTTCTCAACCTCTACTATAGTTCAGCAAAAAGGCTGGTCTGTGTACTTCATTTACATTTACTTGGCTACATAGTAACCAGTAAAGAAAGCAGTATTTGTTTCTTAATTCTTTTTGGTCTCTGAATATTTTCTGAGATCTATTGATGTCTCAACTAAATGTTTCAGCATTCAAGCTGAAACAATTTAAACATAAAAAATCAAAAAGAAAGAACAATACAGTATCCACATCTGAACCAAAGAGTAAAACAGTGAAATGTGGATTATTAAATATTAGGTCTCTCTCCTCCAAGTCTCTGTTAGTACATGATTTAATAATTGATCAACAAATCGATTTACTCTGCCTTACAGAAACCTGGTTGCAGCCGGATGATTATGTTAGTTTAAATGAATCAACACCCCCGAGTCATTCTAACTACCAGAAACCTCGAAGCACAGGCCGAGGGGCGGTGTGGCAGCAATTTTTCACACCAGTCTATTAATTAACGAAAGACCAAGACAGACTTTTAATTCATTTGAAAGCCTGATGCTTAGCCTCGTCCAACCCAGCTGTAAAACTCAGAAACCAGTCTTACTTGTTATCATCTATCGTCTACCTGGGCCTTACACAGAGTTTCTCTCTGATTTCTCAGACTTTTTATCTGATTTAGTGCTCAGCTCAGATAAAATAATTATTGTGGGTGATTTTAACATCCATGTAGATGCTAAAAATGACAGCCTCAACATGGCATTTAATCTGTTATTAGACTCAATTGGCTTCTCTCAAAATGTAAAAGAACCCACCCACCACTTTAATCACACTCTAGATCTTGTTTTAACGTATGGCATAGAAACTGAACATTTAACAGTGTTTCCTGAAAACCCTCTGCTGTCTGATCATTTCCTGATAACATTTACATTTACAATAATTGATTACACAGCAGTGGAGAGTAGACTTTATCAAAGTAGATGTCTTTCTGAAAGTGCTGTAACTAAGTTTAAGAATATAATCCACCCACTGTTATCTTCTTCAATGCCCTGTACCAACATAGAGCAGAGCAGCTATCTGAACGCTACTCCAACAGAGGTTGATTATCTTGTTAATAATTTTACCTTCTCACTACGTACGACTCTGGATACTGTAGCTCCTGTGAAAACTAAGGCCTCAAATCCAAAGTACCTGACTCCGTGGTATAATTCTCAAACACGTAGCCTAAAGCAGATAACTCGTAAGCTGGAGAGGAAATGGCGTGTCACAAATTTAGAGGATCATCATTTAGCCTGGAGAAATAGTTTGCTGCTTTATAAGAAAGCCCTCCGCAAAGCCAGAACATCTTACTATTCGTCACTGATTGAAGAAAATAAGAACAACCCCAGGTTTCTCTTCAGCACTGTAGCCAGGCTGACAAAAAGTCAGAGCTCTACTGAGCCAACAATCCCTTTAACGTTAACTAGTAATGACTTCATGAACTTCTTCACAAATAAAATTTTCATCATTAGAGAAAAAATTACCAATAATCATCCCACAGATGTAATATTATCTACAGCTGCTTTTAGTACCACTGATGTTAAGTTAGACTCTTTTTCTCCAATTGATCTTTCTGAGTTAACTTCAATAATTACTTCCTCCAAACCATCAATGTGTCTTTTAGACCCCATTCCTACAAAACTGCTCAAAGAAGTCCTGCCATTAATTAATGCTTCAATCTTAAATATGATCAACCTATCTCTAATAATCGGCTATGTACCACAGGCCTTCAAGCTGGCTGTAGTTAAACCTTTACTTAAAAAGCCATCTCTAGACCCAGCTGTCTTAGCTAATTATAGGCCAATCTCCAACCTTCCTTTCATATCAAACATCCTTGAAAGAGTAGTTGTCAAACAGCTAACAGATCATCTGCAGAGGAATGGCTTATTTGAAGAGTTTCAGTCAGGTTTCAGAGCTCATCACAGCACAGAAACAGCTTTAGTGAAGGTTACAAATGATCTTCTTATGGCCTCTGACAGTGCACTCATCTCTGTGCTTGTCCTGCTAGACCTCAGTGCAGCGTTCGATACTGTTGACCATAATATCCTATTAGAGCAATTCGAACATGCTGTAGGTATTACAGGTACTGCACTGCAGTGGTTTGTATCATATTTATCTAATAGACTCCAATTTGTACATGTAAATGGAGAGTCCTCTTCAGACACTAAGGTCAATTATGGAGTTCCACAGGGTTCAGTGCTAGGACCAATTCTGTTTACATTATACATGCTTCCCTTAGGCAGCATCATTAGAAGACAGCATAAATTTTCACTGCTATGCAGATGACACGCAGCTCTATCTATCCATGAAGCCAGGTAACACACAAACTGCAGAAATGTCTTAAAGACATAAAGACCTGGATGGCCGCTAACTTTCTGCTTCTTAATTCAGATAAAACTGAGGTTATTGTACTCGGCCCTGAAAATCTTAGAAATATGGTATCTAACCAGATTCTTACTCTGGATGGCATTACCTTGGCCTCCAGTAATGCTGTGAGGAACCTTGGAGTCATTTTTGACCAGGACATGTCCTTCAATGCACATATTAAACAAATATGTAAGACTGCTTTCTTCCATTTACGCAACATCTCTAAAGTTAGAAATATCCTGTGTCAGAGTGATGCTGAAAAACTAGTTCATGCATTTATTACTTCCAGGCTGGACTACTGTAATTCTTTATTATCAGGAAGTCCTAAAAACTCCCCGAAAAGTCTTCAGCTGATCCAAAATGCTGCAGCAAGAGTCCTGACAGGGACTAGGAAGAGAGAGCATATTTCTCCTGTTTTGGCTTCCCTTCATTGGCTTCCTGTTAAATCCAGAATTGAATTCAAAATCCTGCTCCTCACATACAAGGTCTTAAATAATCAGGCCCCATCTTATCTTAATGACCTTGTAGTACCATATCACCCTATTAGAGCACTTCGCTCTCGCTCTGCAGGCCTACTTGCTGTTCCTAGAGTATTTAAAAGTAGAATGGGAGGCAGAGCCTTCAGTTTTCAGGCCCCTCTTCTGTGGAACCAGCTTCCAGTTTGGATTCAGGAGACAGACACTATCTCTACTTTCAAGATTAGGCTTCAAACTTTCCTTTTTGCTAAAGCATATAGTTAGGGCTGGATCAGGTGACCCTGAATCCTCCATTAGTTATGCTGCAATAGGCGTAGGCTGCCGGGGATTCCCATGATGCATTGAGTTTTTCCTTTCCAGTCACCTTTCTCACTCACTATGTGTTAATAGACCTCTCTGCATCGAATCATATCTGTTATTAACCTCTGTCTCTCTTCCACAGCATGTCTTTCATCCTGTTTTCCTTCTCTCACCCCAACCGGTCACAGCAGATGGCCCCGCCCCTCCCTGAGCCTGGTTCTGCCGGAGGTTTCTTCCTGTTAAAAGGGAGTTTTTCCTTCCCACTGTCGCCAAAATGCTTGCTCATAGGGGGTCATATGATTGTTGGGTTTTTCTCTGTATGTATTATTGTGTGATCTACTGTACAATATAAAGCGCCTTGAGGCGACTTCTGTTGTGATTTGGCGCTATATAAATAAAATTGAATTGAATTGAATTGAATTCAAGCTGTGTTTCAGAACACCATCCACATTTTCTCTTCATCTTTAAGTAAGACATAGAAACCCTGCTGCTTCCCATGGTTAGGCCTTTGCTTATTCATAAGTTGTGTTGTGAACCGGTGAGAGAGAGGAATTTTGTAATGCTCCCAGGTCACTGTTCATGTAAAATGCAGTTGATTTACCAGTAAATCTAATGTTTTTAAACTCACAAGTTGTATTGTGAAAGTTGCCCTTTTACATATAAGTTATTTTGATGACGGGTGGTATGGTGGTGCAGTGGTTACCACCACAGAAAAACATGGATGGATGAATGGGTGGATAGATAGCTTTATTAGGGATAGCCCTTTACAATTATTTTGTGTAAACACATGGGTTTAAGTGTCAGAGTCATGATGGAGTCCTCATCATTTAACTTTTTCAGTAGATTTAATTTATTATAATAGTTACTTTGATGTGACTGACTACATTAGCACTATTCTGTATTTGCAAATCTTAATGTAAGTATGTCTGTGTTAAACCTTTCATTGTTCTTTACTTGGCCATCTCTGTGTGATAGAATGGATAATAAAACCAATCTTTCCATCTAACCTGACTCATTACATTTGGCCTTTAATGATTCAAAGGATGAATCACTAAGTCACTAAAAAGGGAAAAGTCTTTAAGGCAAGTGCTGATTTCTTTTTCTTTTTTTTTTTTTGGTGTGGTTATACCAAATGCCCTGACTGTCTGTTGCTGTGCCAGCCACCTACACCATATGATGTAATTCTTTGGAAAAGGATGTTGGGTGGTCTTCATGTGCAGACAGGTAGTCATGGCCTATTAATGCACGGGCAAAGGAGGATCTGCTTAGCTGTTACCTTGTGCCATTGCAGTACCTACAGGCATTAGGGTCACGCTTTGACTTGTTGTTGTGGTTGCGGCACTGGCTGCCTGTGAGATTTCCACCTCGAGCCGCTGCTGCTCTTGTCGAGTCTTGTCCTGAAGTGCCCGTCCCAGGGATTAACAAGACAAATGCACTTGCTTAGCATTGGAGTCAACACTATACACCTATCACCACCTTAAGTTAAACTCAACAAGAGAGAAAAATAATTTTTAAAACTTTTTAAATTTTTATGAATCAGGGTGTCTCCAGAGGAGTGACCTTTGACCTGTGCAGCATGCATGCTATTCTGCAGTTAACAAGTGGCATCTTAAATATAGTCGAGGCAGCTATGTTAAAAGTATAGCACCAAGATTATGTGTGTGTTTGATCCTGTTTACACAGTGCGTTAAAAGCTATATTGACCGATCTCTGCTTCCTGCCTGGGCCTCATTGTTTTCAGCAGTGGCCACTCAAGCAAGCCAGTTGCTCCTGATCGAATAAACAGGAGAGTGAAAGCTGTGACACAAAGTCACAGCTGCTGTGTGTGTTTGTACGTATGTGAAGTCCTATGTAGACATTACACTTGCTACCAGGCTCTTCAGCATTAATAGAAAGATGACACAAGGGAGTTTGTTGCCAGCAGGTTGTTGATTTTCCAAACAAATACTTGTCTCCCTGCGGAATTTGTAAAGGACCAGAAAAGGATGAAGAAAAAGGGTTAAATTAATCACATGCACCCAGTTATGTTTACGTGTGGGAATATGGCATGAAAAACTGTTTCACCAGTTTGCTATGGAAAGATAATAAATTGCATTGGGCTTACACAAAGTACAGAAAACCACAGGCTTTACATCCATCCATCAAATTTTTTACAGTAGAAGCCTTTGTTACTGTGGCCACGTCCTCTGTGGCAAAATCCTGACCCTAGTCAGAGGGAGTGAAGTGTGCGTGTGTTGTGTGTGTGTGTACGTGCGTGTACTCCTACCGTGCGTGTGTATGCACGCTGTATGTGGCCTGCCTACTCAGCTCTTCCATCCATGGGTCTGGATTCCAGTGAGCCTCCCTGCTCGGGTTTTGGAGGCGGGGGGTGATAGTGTTGGAGAGCAGGCTTTGAAGGAGGCTCCAATGACTCATTACCCAACAATCCACCCATCCTCTATGTCCTCTACACCCTCCAAACATCTCCATTCTCACCCCTGCCCCTGCTCCTTGTCCTCTGGCTCAGACAGTGGACACACAACTCCTTGCGAGCTACACACACATACATACTTGCTCGTTGATGATTGATAGAAGAAAAGAGAGACTGTGTGGCCTGAGTTCTTGTGAAAGACTCTACTGTGTGTTTGTGTGTGCGTGTATTCATGCATACTGCGATGCCACATGCACAACCTCCGCACTACATTTTCCAATATTTCGACATCATTTGGATCAAAATCAGTTTCATCTTGCATACTTAATACTTCAGCCTTTCATGTGTAAACCTGAAAATCTAACATCTGGCTCCATCTCTCCTGCTGGAGTAATTTCTTCATCTTTCCTCGGGGGTTGTGTAAACCTACGCCACCTACTCCTTGTTCCCACAGCTCATACAAGTCAAACTCCAAATTAAAGTTGTGTGAACACACACAGCTCAGTTCACCTCTTGGGAACAAAACCAGACATCTGCAGCCATGTTTTAGTCATTGCTTCAGAAGATGTGTATGTTTTTAACATACTGCTGTGTATATGTATACACTGTGCTCATTAAAGATGACATCCATAGGAGATGACATCATGGCGCTTCCTGTCTAAAGCGAAGGACACAAATTACATTTTCAAATAAAAACTGATTTACAAAAAGCCTGTGCAATTTTTCTTTACATAGGTGTGTCAGTAAGTAAGTCAGATGCAAAGTCTGTGCAGCACCTTTAAACTAAGTCAATATGACAGGTAAAGCAGGGTTAGGGAGAACAAAAGGAGTCAGTGAGGATGCTGGCATAGAGGGGTACCACCATCCATGGTGTAAAAGAGAGATTCTTATACAAAATGTTTTCCAAAAGAATGGATAAATATACACGGATGTTTATTTTAAAACTACACTTACTTGAATTGAAATCCCAGTAAGTTCAAGAAGCAGAGATTATGTTACTTTCATGCAAAAAAAACGCTTTTTCATAGCTGAGGCCCGTTTTTTTCTGCAGCTGAGTCAGATTGACTCTGTAAATACCGTTGTTTACATTGTGCATTGTGCATTTTAAGTGTATAGTTGGTCTAGCATATATGGCAAAAGGTTGCCTCTGTGCTCAGTCTTGGTGCAGCATGTGAACAGAGAAGACCATTGTGCGTCTTGGGAAAGACCCTTGAGCCTCGAAAAACAGGACTTCCTCTTATTTCAAGCTTTGGTCTTTCCATTTCCTCTCTCTGTAGGGGAGTTATAAAACAGCCACTTATAGCTGTGTAATTTATGTTGTTACAAAAATTCAGCAGTCAGCGTTCAGTTTTTATGAGGCCACATTGTTATTCTGACTTATGCTCAACAAAGCTTGAGTTTTTATCAGAAATTTCCATCAACAGTTCAGGTTGTGAATCACATAATATAAGAAGATAATAACTACCCATGCGATTAAAACCAAGGGTGTTATTAAGCCCCATCTGTTTTGTTAATTTTAAGGTTTTAAAGTTTAAAGGCACTAGACAAGCTGCCTAAATTATTAAAGGTGCACTATGTAAAATACTTTTTTTCTAGCAGGATTTACAGTCCCCCTGGAGTGCTACTTTACTTGTAACTAGTTTTATTTTAATCAAAGCTGCTGGTATTTGATTCCAGCATGACCACACACTGTTAGAAATACTACAAATAACAAATAATCTTCATGATCGCCCTGTGATACCAGTGTTATGTTAGTAAGCGCCACGTGAACAAGACAAGCCCTAGCCAGCTGGCCTCGCTGTACATTCTGCCACTTGCTAAAAGCTCAAAAGTACTGACCAGGATTAGCTATTCATTTAGACTTTCAAGTGTTTGTATTCCAGTTTTTATCCAGTGGAAAGATCTCATGATTTATTTAACAATACTATCTGTAACCACACCCTTCTACTCACAGGTCACTTCATTGAATACACCTGTTCAACTGCTTGTTAATGCAAGCATCTATTCAGCCAATCACATGGCCATGACTCAGTGCATTTAGTCATGTAGTAAGGGTGAAGACAATCTGCTGAGGTTCAAACTGAGAATCAGAACTGGGATAAAAGGTGATTTAATTGAATCAGTAAGACCTTTTTCTTAGCGGCAGATGTACTTGCTAGAGTATTTCACAATCTGCTAATCTACTGGGATTTTGCCATCTCTATGGTTTACAAAGAATAGTCAGAGATAGAGAAAATACTCAATAAGCAGCCACACAGATCCCAGTGGCCAAAGAAAAATTACTACTTTGACTTTATTAGAAGGTAATAGCAACTCAAATACCCACTCATAAAAACCAAGCTATGCAAAAGAGTATCTCTGAATGCACAACGTCTCACAGTCACCCTTTTCACTCACTGTATGTTAATAGACCTCTCTGCATTAAATCGTACTTGTTATTAATCTCTCTCTCTCTTCCACAGCATGTCTTCTAACCTGTCTTTCTTCTCTCACCCCAACCGGTCACAGCAGATGGCCCCGCCCCTCCCTGAGCCTGGTTCTGCCGGAGGTTTCTTCCTGTTAAAAGTTTTTTCTTTTTCCTTCCCACTGTCACCAAAGTGCTTGCTCGTACAGGGTCATATAATTGTTGGGTTTTCACTCTGTATGTATTATTGTAGGGTGTACCTTAAAATATAAAGCGCCTTGAGGCAACTGTTGTTGTGATTTGACACTGTATAAATAAAATTGAATTGAACTGAATAGGTAGTAGGGCCAGAATTTGATAAAAACTACATAAAAGCATGAATCCATCCTGCAATGTGTCAGTGTGGACCAGAATCACTGAGGAATGTTTACCGCACCTTATTAAATCTGTGCTATGAAAGACTGTGCAGTTCTGAAGGCAAAAGGGATCCAAACTGGTTCTTGTAATGTATACATAATGAAGTGGCACTTGACTGTATACTACCATAGTCATACATACAGAAATTAACTGATAACACTAAGACTAGACAAGAAAATCAAACTTCCAATAAAAGTTTAAATAGAATCCAATGACTTTGAGTAATACATAAGAGGTCACAACAGAATTACTGCGCTGCTAATTGTTTTGGTTTTATGGCTTATCTTTCTTTTTTTTTGGTTCACTCTTACTGCTCAGCAATATGTTTATTGACCTCAACAGACATTACATATTGCTGATACATTTATTAAACACTCAACTCCAGTAGTAAAAAAAACAAATAAGGTTGGCAAAGTGAAAAAGCTGTATGTTTCCCTCTGGGCTTGATAATCACCAAAAACAGAACTGCAAGAAGATTAAGAGAAAGACTTGTTTGCTAAACTACGCGATTGCTGTTGTCTGCTAGATTTGTTTGCAAGTATTTTTAAACATGTCAGATAATAGGTTTATGTTTCATTCACTAACAAAAACTGGATGTGCCACATATCATTTGTCAGATAATTCAATTAAAAATCATCTCAAAGGCACAGGCATGGTTGAGAGGTTGAGTTCAGTGATTCGAATTAGTCACTCCAGGAAGTTCAGTCTTTAACATACACCATGGCTTCATTTGTCAGCCCTTGAGGTTGCTGCTTGGGTTTCCTCTAATAGGAAGAAATGAAATAAAAGGAACATGAGTAAGCTTGCAAAATATTGTGTCTTTCCATTAACTTCCTGGTCTGAATTTCTTCTTCTCATCTAATCCAGCCATTCATAGGGTAAAGGTATATCTGCATGGAAATAAGCCCCCTCAGGAGTGTCTTTCAGCAATGCACATCTGTTGTATTCAGCTATGAGTGATGGAATAATTTGCTGCTGTGTCTATACCGTACTGTTGAAGTGATCAGGGAGCGGGAGCCATGCAGCGAAACAATACAGAGGATCTGGGACCCCAGGAATGCATTGTGTGAAAACCTGTGCTCTTACTGTGGGACTTTCCAGCTTCCCCCGCCTGCATCTTGTCATCCCATCACACTGAGAAAGGCATTTTCAGAGCAAAATAGCCTTTTTTCTGTTTCACAGCTGCATATCCTGAAAATATCAAAATGGAACATCAAATGATGGTCAAATTACAAATTACAAAAATTATGCTATGTAATTCAAAAAAATATATTTAAAAATATCGTAGGCTTGAGATAAAAGAAGATGTTGCATATATGTTAGATCTTCTAATATGATACTAAATTACCTGGAAAGCTTATCTGTCTACATTATAGGTGTTAAATGGTAAATGGCCTGTATTTATATAGCGCTTTACTAGTCCCTAAGGACCCCAAAGCGCTTTACATATCCAGACATCCACCCATTCACACACACACACACACACACTGGTGATGGCAAGCTACATTGTAGCCACAGCCACCCTGGGGCGCACTGACAGAGGCGAGGCTGCCGGACACTGGCGCCACCGGGCCCTCTGACCACCACCAGTAGGCAACGGGTGAAGTGTCTTGCCCAAGGACACAACGACTGACACTGTCCAAGCTGGGGCTCAAACCGGCAACCTTCCAATTACAAGGCGAACTCCCAACTCTTGAGCCACGATCGCCCACGATCGTGTTGCTTGATTTCTTTAGAAAGACAGGGTGAAAGATTGACTGAAAATCATTTAGATGATTATGAGAAGGCTGCATTACTCCTGATACGTTACCAGCCCAATACATTGTTCCTGGCATGTTGTTAATTTTGGTGTGGCACAGGGGAATTCCTGTATTCATTTTTCGCCCCTCCAAGCAAACTCTTCTGCTGCTACCCGCAATATTATCAGTGCTGAAATTTTTCCCTCCCTCCCTTTATGTGTTCATTTATCTTTCTTTCATTCTCACTTGCTTTCCTCTTGTGTAATTTCTGCCGTAAACTAATTTCCTCGTCTCTGGGCCTGGGGTCATCATTACAGGTTATTGAAGCCATTCGTTTCACCTTCAGTTTCACGACAGGCAAAACCGATCACGTTGCTGGCTTATTTGTTGCACTGACAGTCAGATGCAACTCGCAGAAACATGTGAGCAATGGCATTTAGTGACACTTGAAAAGAATCACACGACTATGACTCTGTGTCACCTGCACCTTGCCCTCGTAGTTTTACTGCCACTCTTTCACCTTCTGACTTTGCATCTCCTTTCTTTATCTGCGCTGCTGTTATAAAGTTTGTTTTATAGATGATCGGTGTAAAGCGTGGGAAGAGTTGAGAAAAAAAGCTTTTATCAGACAAACAGAAAATCTCCACGCTTTTCTCCAGACATTGTAATAATGTCTTACACTAAACCCAATGAGAACATGTTTTCTGTGTTCTCTTCTTGGCCATCTCTTCACACACCCACACAGACAGGTGCTGGTAACTAAACCTCCCCTCAGGACCCGCAATAGTCTGTGATCAGACTTCAATTATAGAGAGCAGCTCCAGACCTGCAGCCCAGCTGCTCAGCTCCGCTGCTCTGAAACACATATCATTTAAATTAAATAGACAGAAGTTTCCAGCCAGACAGATAATGCTGTTCGTTTTGTGAAAAGGTGGATAAAACGTCTATGAGATTTCAGCCGCCACACACTAAAAGAAGTGGAGGGAAAGGTTTTTCATCTGTTTTCCTCACAATATTGGAAAACAGATATTTCAGAAGCAATTTTTTTTACTTAATATTTTGGATGAATATGATGGGAAATATCTGAGCAGTAAAAAAGGATCATTTCTGTTGCTGTGTATGGAGTTATTCTAGTTTTGTGGATCAGGAGGTGGCAGGATTGACATGAGTGCATCACTTTGCTCCAAATCAGAGACTGTGGATGAAAGATGAATGTACTTTCTGGGTCTGAATAATGAGGCCAGTGTGGAAATGACTAATGGGCAGGGCTGCCCATTAGAAAGTCTTATTGTATAGAAGTCTCTGAGAAAATGAATCTCCTGCCACTTGATGCAATGACTCAGTAAGCAGTTTCATAATGAGTTTATGGTCTCTGACAGGGTATAATCCAAGGTGTGGCTACCTTGAAGTTAATAAATTATAATGTCTTCATTTTCTTACTTAGATCCACCCATCACTTGAACGAATAATGACTTTGTGAATTCCTTCACAGTAATAAAAGTTGTAGGCCTCAGATTGGATTGAAGGCCTGATAGGCCTATCAGACTTTGATCAGGTGACATGAACCATCCCTTTGTTATGTTGCCCATAATGTACTAAGCATTTCTTTTTCACGTCACTTTCCTTGTTTCCATGTACCACTACTGTATTTTATCTTTAGTAACTACTAAACTCTGGGTGCCCTCCCTAAGCCTGGCTCTGCCGGAGGTTTCTTTCTGTTAAAAGGGAGTTTTACCTTCCCACTGTAGCCTGTAGCGCTTGCTCATAGGGGGTCTTCTAATTGTTGTGGCTGCTGTTTGTTTTTAATTTAATAATTTTAAATAAAATTTTAAATATTGTAAATCTACAGTATAAAGTGCCTTTTGTGAACTAGTGCTATTTAAATAAAATAGAATTGAATTGTAATTGAATCCATTTTTTATGATTTGTGATGTGGACTGGAGAAGTTAAGCAGTTATTAGAGAGACTTCCCTAAATTTTGGTTCCCAGAGATTATATCCTACTGAATTTGGTTAACCTGTGACTTTTTCTTTTGTGCCCCCTCAGCAGTTCAAGGTTTTCACTAGTCCTGTAAAATATTTAAATATTCATGAGATAAACCACAAAGCACGGTGGTACGGTGGTTAGCACTGTTGCCTCACGAAGAGGATCCTGAGTTCAATTTCACCATCTTTCTGTGTGGAGTTTGCATGTTCTCCCCATGCTTGCGTGGGTTCTCTCCAGGTACTCCGGCTTCCTCCCACAGTCCAAAGACGTGCACTTAGTGGGGATAGATTAATTGGAAACTCTAAATTGCCCATAGGTGCGAATGGTTGTCTGTGCCTATGTGTTAGCCCTGTGACAAAATGGCGACCTGTCCAGGGCATACCCTAACCCTAAGACAGCTGGGATAGGTCCCTCACCCCCACCCCCCGCGACCCTGAAAAGAATAAGCAGAAGCAAATGGATGGATGGACGAGATAAACCAAAAAATGTCTTTATGCACAGTGCTTCTAACCAGCTTGGGTGAACCTCACCTAAGTACCGTTTGGTTTGAATGGCTCCACATTCATTAGATGAACTTGTTTGGTAAATGATAGACTAGTCCTCATGTATTGCTTTCCTGCTCTAATCTCTTGAGATCTCAGGATAAAAGGATTTTTTCAGTTTAACTTTTTTTGTGATTTTTGTGTCGACTACAGAGGACACAAATGCTTAGGCTGGGTCTCAGGAGGCTAACGGAGCACTCACAGTGTTACATCCAACAAGCCTCATTCACATATATATAAACTCAAAAATATACTCTATGCTTTTAAGCACTTTCTTGCTACCACATACAGTCACACTTTGATCCATCAAGAGCAATTTGGGGTTCATTATCTTGCCCAAAGACACTTAGGAATGCAAACTGAAGGCACTGGGAATTAAACCACCAAACCCATGATTAGAAGATAACCCTCTCTACTTCTTGTGCTTCACCTTCCCACAAATACACATTTGCTAATCTTTAGTATGTTAGGAATTTATTATTAAAGGAAATTAGCCTTTGTAGTGCTTGGTTTATTGAAAAAGATAATACCAGGACATGTGACGTTAACATTGTTGTCACAACAGCCTAATCAATATTTTTTAGTCCCAAAAGTTTAAAAAAGTCAAAATTAGAGACCGTTTCTGTTTTCAGGTTTAAGTTAAAGCTGAGACTGCTCTTTGTCTAAAGTTTAACGTCTGCACTGATACTAATCTTTCTGTTTCCTGCTTCCTCAAGAAACAGAAAGCATTCGGAGCTCTGTCATCCTCAGTTTTCCACCCACTCACTGCCTTGTAGACATTCCTAACAACGTCTCCTCTCTCTGCTTGAAGCTTCTCCTCCGGACAGCTGGGTCTTAAGCAACATGATCCCACCCTTCACCCGCGCAGGCCCTGCCAACACTTTGTCTGTATATATACAGCATGTGTGTGTAGTCTTGTATATCCAACACACGTGCATGTCATGGATATAAGAGGTGCCGAATTCATAAGATTCTCTCTGAAAAACAGGCTTACAGCGGGAGACATTTGCTGATTGTAGGACAATATCCCCCTTAATCCCACATATGTTGACAATGTTGAGGAAGCTTGTGGTTTCAGACTCTTTAAAAAAATAAATATTTTTGATAGCACATTTCGTCTGCATGTAGAAAGCTAGGTTGCATCAATGAGATGTCTCACAGATGAGTACCCTGCTCCCTCCTACTGTTTTGGTGTTACTGACTCCAATGAGTCCCGATTGCAGGTTTCAAAAGTTGTTCCTGTGAAACTCAATGTTTCTATTTATCTTGAGTTTGGTGTTCTTATTCTCAGTGTTATTGTAATTACTCATATTTATCCTTTATCACAATCACAGTCACAGGGTGGGCAGACAGAGCTGAAAATGCAACTCTGGGGAGTTCTTTTCCTGTGACTCAGCAGACAGTAATGGATACCCACTTAAAAACAAACACGGTCACCATAGTTGCACACAATTAGGAGAATGACGCCTTTATGGATAAGACGCGGGAGGATAGTTGTCCATTTTACCCACAAGACCAAATCTGGGAATCAGATGACCTTTAGTGTGATAAAGGAATGAGAAACAAAAAATGGCTTCACAATGCCTGAGACATGCCCCGAGGGTGTGTGGGTCTGTCTAGAGTTACTGAAGTATGTGCTCAGGTATTTTCTCACCTGAGTTATGCATCACAAAGACAAATTCCTAAAGAGGTTCCTTCCAGTAGAACAAGCCCGTCAATAGCATTTCTCTGAGATAATCCCATTCCTGTGAATTAACTAAGCAGAAGATCTCATACACTGCTGCCAGCTTTTTCTGATGGTTATAATATTTCAGGCTCATCAGAGAGCTGTTAATTCACTGTGGTCCAAAATAACTAGGCACTATTAGCGTGACACAAATCTTGGAGGTTGTTAGTAATCAAACCTTCTCCCATGGCCTTGCCTAACATCCTCTTCTGTTTGGGTTTGGGAAGTTTTTATTTATGTGAAGCACTAGTGTTGTGTCCTACTGGCGTCAGATTAGCCTCTGACGTGAAGAGCGAGTGGGCAAATGGCACAACAACTTAAGATGGAACAAAGACAGAGGTTTCTACAATACTATATCAGTTTACGGGAAGCGGAGTGAGCCTAATTCTTTGTAAAGCTATAGTGAGTCATGACGCACACCTGAGCAAACCTGTACTGTTAATGATGTAAAGTGGAGTGATCAACGTCACATCAAGTTCTTGATGAGCTCTAAGCCCACATGAGGTAATATTTGATGTAAAATTAGAATCATTGTTACAGCCTGAATCACGGCTTATCTATATTTAGCCTCTAAACTGTCAATCCAACACACATAAACCCTTTAATATTCCAGTAAAGACGAAGAAAATTTGATTTCTTGCTAGTCGATCCTTTTGCTATGTAATCACTTACATTGTATAGTGTTTAAAACTCAGGACAAACTTGCTCTTTTGCTCACAGCAGATGGCTACCCTTCCCTGTGCCTGGTTCTGTCTGACGTTTCCTCCTCTTAAAAGAGAGATTTTCCTTCTCACTGTCACCAAGTGTTTGTTCAAATGGGGTCATCTGATTGTTCTTTACCCTACAATATATAAAGCACCTTTAAGTGACTACTGAATGTGAATTAGAGCTACGTAAATAAAAATGAATTAAATTGATGCTGAAATGTGCTGTTAGGGAGGGCCAGCATGTCAACAACACCACAACAGGATCTAGAAATATAATTTAAAAAAACACCAAAACAAACCCGTCTGAAGAAAAAGAAAATTTCAAAGTTATTTATTTATACTTGTGTAAAATTTCCACATTTCAGGTTTTACAATTAACATTTAAAATGTACAATTTTAAAAAACAAAAACAACTTCTTTCTTTTTCAAAGTAGCACATACATCCTATCGACTCGTTTGATATCTAGTGTAACTTTACTGCTCCATGAAGTCTTCTCTCACATTCATTTATATTTTTGCTAATCCTTTGGCTTTCCCACAGACTGTGGTACTGTGGCCTCATATTGAGACACACTACTTCTCCCAGAGAATCAATGGGTTATTACTGGCAAGGATGTGAGAGGTG
The DNA here is from genome assembly GCF_001858045.2 of Oreochromis niloticus. NCBI lineage: Eukaryota > Metazoa > Chordata > Actinopteri > Cichliformes > Cichlidae > Oreochromis > Oreochromis niloticus. The sequence goes on along the minus strand of NC_031972.2, from coordinate 59,638,049 downwards.
TTTGTGTAGCAGTGCTGTTAAGTTTATCTTTTTGACAAAATGGAGTGTTTCTTCCATGATTCTTCCTTCACCTTACAATGCATGGTCATCATCTTGCTTCTGGTGTTTATAATAAATGCCTCTGAATCACCGATTTTGTCCAGCTCAGTTTAGAAAAAATGAAGACTAATTGAAGATGTAGGGCCTAGTGTACACGTGTCTCATTTCCTCTGTGTGCATGGAGAGCATAACAATGCACAGAGCGTTGCGCAGCCATGCTTCTCTCACATAATGACGAAGTCTGAGGGGATGGCGCCAAGGCTACAAGTATGGCCTGAGTGTGTTCCAGTGCTGCATCAGAGGATGTTTACACAGCCCGAGGTCGGGTAGAAGACACAATGTGTGAGTCGCTCCGGTTGGTGGTGTGGGTCCAGAAGAAAACAAAATAATTTTACACCCTGTGGCCAGATGCAGAGCAGATGATGACGTCTGCTATCAGCTAATGGAATTAGGTGAACTTTTAGGAGTCACTTAAACACAGAAAGTTTAGAAAAAGCCACAGTTGGATGTTGGTGCTGTCTAAAATAAGTGACTGGTAGCCCTGGTGAAAAAAAACCAAACTGTGTGGCCTTTGGCTCGGGGGCCAAAGGTGTGTACGTGTGTGTGGTGTAAATTTGTGAAGAAGTATTTTTAGAGAAGATTGGCCGTCCACTTCTGTAATACTCCACAGATCAACCCTTTGATGTGTTCATTGTAGCATGATCCTACTTCAAAGCTGCACACATGGACGGGATGGTAGAGGGCGGGGTATGACTCCACGATACACTTCATTATTCCTGGTCAGAGAGTCAGCTTTCTGTCACCTCCGACCCCTGACCATTTGTGCTCATAACGCACTTCCACTCTGTAAGATTCTCGACTGGAGATATTTATGTGCAGCGGGGACAGTGAACACTTTCAGTTTTATCCAGAGTACTGAAACAACTGCCCCTTCCTGTACATACTGACATTTCATTTCTGACTTCAGTGTTTTACAATTATTTCTTTGGTGTTACTTCTCTATGGTTTCTCATTTATTTTTTTAGTAGACCATACTGCATTCTATGTGAACCTTATTCAGAAAGGTGCTGTAGATATAAAAGATTTCTTCCATTATTCACTTTAAGTTTCTAAGCTGGATATCTTTAAAAGGCCTGGACCAGTTTTTAACTGTACAGCTGGATGCAGTTCCCACTGTTCTACCGTCTTCATAGACTGTCTATGAACATAAAAATACACTAGGAAAATCTGCATCACATATGACAGCTACATACCGATTTATTAGCTTTTTTCAGCTCTAAGTCTCACGGAAGGTTTTGAAAAATGCCCACCGACTTACCTCATGTCTTTATAGCGGTAATCAAATAGGTGTGTATCTAGCGTCACATTTCATGATAGCCTGGTATAAAGATCAAAGGGATCTGATAAAAATGGTGCAGAGGCGTATTCTATCAGAATATGGTTCCAAATCGGCCCTAGTTTCATTTTAAAAAGATCAGCAGCGTGAAGCACATAAGCACAAGAGTCACCACTTAAAATAAATAAATTGTTGAGTTTTACATCTTCTGCGTTTCTATCTCAAGGGTTCCCACTGGGAACTGTGAACCTGCCACACCTTAGAAGCAGGTATGTTCAAACGTAGTTTAGTCTTTTAAGTGTCCCGTGCAGCTCTGCTTATCGGTTATGACTCAATCCTGTAACCCTGCCCAGCAATAAAGCATCACATTCCACCTGACAGCAAAGAGGAAAGGGACTTTCCTGTCCTCCACTCCCTTTTTACGGTTGCATGTCTGGTATTTACTCAGAAATGTTTCCGGTGAAAAGTGCGCCCGAGTGCCAAATATACTGTAACTGACTCCACAGTTTTGTAATGAAATACCAATGGATTAATGGATCTTAAAGACAAGTGACAAAATAAATGTCATTGATAAAAAATGACAGAAAAAAAACAACAGATGAGATCGTAGAAGTATGTCAAAAAGAAACTGATATTTATTCAAATAAATACACAGATGACACACACTGAAATAATTTAAATGACATGAGCAGTTTGCCAGTAACATCATACTCTGGAAACAAATAAATTAACATCGTGGTTTTAGGAGTCATTTCTCCCCGGAGAGCAAACATGAAATAGTTTTGACAGTTCGTGAGTTCAGTCCTGTGTGGTGGGGTCTGTAAAAGTGACGCTTTAGATCAGTTGCCCCGTTTCTCCGAGAACTTAATCCCGAACAATCCTTCATCTCTGGACCGGATGACCTCGTCTTCCTTTTGGTCCTCATATTATTTCTGTATGGTCCACAATGGCACTGTGGGAGATTAAAATCATGCCGTTAGTTTTAACTTAAAAATACTTTTGCTGATTAGTACCGCGGCCGATTTTATTTTTAGCATATATGACTCATATTTTTATTCATATATTGTGGCAGCCATGTTTCATAATGTGTCTCTCACCATATTAGGAGTAGTTCAGTGCCGGCGTTCCCATGGCGGCTCAGGGCGCTCTCGCCATGCGCCTTTCCTGCTGTCCCGGTGACGCGCTTTCGTTGTCCTGTCTCGTTTTAAAGTCCTGGATGGCTTTTCTGTTCTGGTAATCAATCAGGGCCATGGTGATCACTGCGTTCCAGCAGTTCTCCTCTCCGGAGCACCGGAAATCGATCTCTTTATTGTCTGTGGTCACGATGGTGAAATAGACGAACTTGCCGGTGCGCTCCACGCAGTCTACTTTCTTGATGGACTGCAGTTTGAGCTCCTTGCCCTTGGAACGCTTCTGCGTGTCAGGGTAAATGTTGAGACTGTCCGTGGTCAGGACGCACGTCTTCCTCTTCCAAAACTGGAGCAGGTTGTCGCTCCTCTTCTCCAGCTCTCCCTCCTTGAGAACCTGGCAGATCTCTGCCGCTGACATTTTCATCGTTTATGTTTGGCACGTTTGTGAACCCTCTGCTTTCCTACTGGGTCGTCCAAGCCGCTTGTGGAAGGATCTTCTCTACAGATGCTTTGGTAATCCAGAGTGTGGTTGTGAATGAACCAAGCTACCAGAGGGCATTTATAGTAGCTCTGGCCTCAGCCCTTCCCTCTTGACGTCAGATTGTTGGAGAATGCATCAACAGTTGCCGCTGGAGTAATTCAAGGCTGTGTGTGGGTGGAAGCAGGGGCGCAGGATGGCGCGGGGGGGGGGGGCAAAGAGGAAGTCCTAACGTGAACCTAATTACACTGGCAACACGTTAATTAGTAATCCACATCCTACTGCGGAGATTAGTCTGAGTATTTGCCCAGTCTGCACCGCGTGATTCAATCTTTTATTACCAGATGTGCACACAGAGTGACTCTGGGCCAGGCATAAGTCTGACCTCTAATATCAGCAGTAATTTCAGAGGAAGTTAAGTTCTCTGTTGAGATTTAAAAATCAGCCCTTTTCCTGACGACCTGGCACTTTATTCTCTTCATGACCCGAAACTGTTTTCAAAAAGTATTACTTAGATTAAACGTGCTTCATGTAAACTTTGCTATTCCTGTCTGTGGATGTCAAAACAAAAAGCAAGTATTTTTACCTCAGTAGCGACACCAGTGAAAACATTCTAGGATCAAACAAAAAGTGTGGTCTTTAAATGTAGAAACAGCAATTCAGTGTGAGGTGGTTAAGTTAAACTTGATCATCTCAAAAGTGTCTCACAAGTTTGAATCAAATGTTGGTGAGTTAGCCCACAGACAATTGGCTAACTGTTTTCACAGTTTAACTGAATATATATATATATTCAAAAAGTGCTATTATTAGCTCATAAAACTAACTGCACGCTATATTTGGATCTAAAAATAGACATTCTCTAGCTAGGGCCTGCTTTGGGAGGTGATTCATGGTTTTGATAGTTTCATCTTTGGATGCCAGTTACTAAAAACGAAAGCTGTACCGCATGACTGATGCAATTTGATAACGTTGCTAAGGTGTGTCGGCTCGGCTATCACCTTATCTCCTGCCACTCCCAAGTTGTGCTTCTTCACCAACCGACCAGTCACATGATTGACTCAGTCCTGTTTGTTCATGTCAAACGGATATTCGCAGACACTGGATACGTATCCCTGAACCCTTGGAGCCTGTGTGACTCAGCAGGAGGAGATGGTAAGGAGGCAGATGTCATCGACTGTTCCACGCAGCCTGTCCTGTCCCCCTGGGGCTTCAGCCACACCAACACAACACTGACCTCAGTTCATTCATCTCTGTGTGTGCGTGTGTGCATAACTGAAGAGATGCTTATAGCACCCACTTCAGGCTCTTCTGTGTTGACTTCTCTATCTGTCTTCCCTCAGAGACATTGTGGAAACATCTCCCCTAAAGATAAAAAATGTCATGTGTCATCACCCCTCATCACCGGGTCTCCAGTGTTGTGCAGTAAATAGTCGGGGGACCATATGGATATAAAAATGCTTTGTGTGGCCATGAGCCTACCAAAATAAAAAGGCCTCACACATCAACGTCACCACGATCATTCAGATCTGACAGCACCAAAGATGTAACTACGGCAAGTAATTTCAAACAGATCAACATCCAGTGTTTTTTTTACAATTCCTGCGTGAGTATGTGAGGATGTGGTGGTCAGTTTAATCCTCTGACCTCAAAGAAAACAAAACTACACGTGTACCGAGTTAGCCAGCTTCTGTTTAGTGAAAAGGTTCACCAACGCCTCTTCACTTCTTTGCCTCTTCCTTTGTTTCCAGGCCTTTGCTTTATGTCTCTGAAACATACATATATGTGGGCTTTTTGTTTGATGAAGTAAAGTGGTGGAGACTCACAGGCGTGCCCAGGCAGTGACTCAGGGAGCTGTGGAGCAGCTTACTTTGGAAGAGTTTGCTTGCCTAAGGTGGGCCGGGGGTTTGGGTGATTTTTTTGTGGATGAGTGTGTTGTGTCAGTCTGTGTGTGTAAGGATGACTGTTTATTTTACAGCAGGGTTGGGGTATAATAAATTATGCTCAGCAGCATTATTGTAGAGTTTGTAAAGCTCTAAACTAAGTTTGAAGAAGAGGATTGAAGCAGATATGACCATACTTATGCGCTACACAGTGTTTTCATCACATAAAGTGGGTTTGGTATCCATGCAATAAACTCTCCACACAATTACACACTGCGGAGAAGAGTGAATACATTCAAAATTAACAAGCCACATACTGCCACTGCAATGCTCCAGCCCCAGCAAAACTCAAATGTGACACTGTGTTCCTTGTTTCTCAAGATTGTGGGAAAGTACAAGTATTTCTCGAGGGAGCTGAGGTTTGTGATGGATCTTTGCAGGTGTGTTGTGACAACCTCAGGTTCAAATCAGTGAACTCCGGTTCTCGCTGTCTCCGCAAAGACAAAACAAATCCCCCAGAGACAAATGGGGAGGAAGTCAGATAATGAGAAAACTACAACAAGGGAGGAGGGTATTTGTCACATAATCTGGGCAAGAAGGTTAAGAGAGCTTTAGGTTTATTGATCTTTTAACCTTGTTTACTTCAGTGTCATGCAGCCTTGTAGCCACCGGCGCATGGGTGTGACAAGACAGCAGGTGGAAGGACCAGAAAGACCCAGAGTTTGGTAGTCGTGTCAGAACATGAAGCTGCTGGGTTTACTGTGAGTCACAACACAATGAAATGAAAAAAAAAAAAAAAATACAGACTAACTGAACCCTGCTGCAATTCATTTGGACTGAAAATAAATCAGCACATGTTTGATCTGAATTTCCAAGAGCTGAAGCTATATGTATCAGGCATCAATTATTGGTGCTATTAGCAGTTATTAACACTAAGAACAAATGTTTAGAGAAGATGTAAAAAGTGTTTTATCAGTTATCTGACAAACTGTGCTTGGTCCAGTTTATCTGATGGACATGTTCTTTCCTTGCACTTGCCTGTTAACAGAAAACGATAGTTTACAAAGTCCTTTTTAAACATTTCTCCATATATTTGTACATCGGTAAAGGTAAACGAGTGTTCATGCATTGCATGTGTGCGCTAGCTTGTGAAAACCTCCAACGGATAGGGAACTATACATAGTCAGCCTAACAGTGGGAACCAGTATGGACGGCTGCTTACAAGTACAGCAGAGGCCACAGGTAACAGCTGCATACTGCGACACGCTGATGCTTTGGCCTGCCGCTCGCACACACACACACACACACATACATACACATTCGCATACACATAGATGTACACATAATCATCCTCTTCTGCTCTTTGGTGACATGCCCTTCTGATGAGACTCCAGAGCTATTTGAGGCATTGTTCTGATAAGCCCTCTCTGTGTGTGCACGGCTATGCTGGCATTCAGCAGCGTGGGAAAAAGAACAAATGGTTGATGAGGGCAGCGTGCAGTCAAACACAATGTTGCACGAGCAGAACAATAAAAACAGACATGGCTGCTGTCTGTACACTTTACGCTCTCTTTATGAACTGGACAGGGTCATGGCAAAGAGCCTCCAGCACTTTCTTCCACTTTTATTATTACAGCAAGAGACTCCTTTCTGTTATAGCGCCTTTAAATAAGATGACATTTGTTACGAGTTGAGGAATTTAATTGGTCTTTTTACTCCAGCAAATGTAAGATTCATCAGATTCATAAATGCCAAAAGGAGCAAAACACGTTGCACTAAATTTCCTGCTAACATATTTCAAGATAAACTGGCGTGAACAATGCAGCATAGGATAACCACATTTCCTTTATGCACATCTTATGAATGGATAAGTGTTATGAGATGCAATCTTAGGAGTCACTTGAAGAGTTCAACCCTTTATTCTTGCCAATTTTACTCCATGAAGAATGACAAGTATGCAGGTCTGCAATCCTTCTTTGTAGCAGGAGTCTAGCATTCGCTCAAAGCCTGCACAGCTTCACTGCAGTTTATATGATAAACCTAGAATCTAATCTGTGGTGGGAGCCGGATATGTGAACCAGACTTGAGAGTTAAACATTTATAACTTTTGGGTTTCTGGCCTAGTGCTAAATCTGACACACGACTTTGGTTTGTTTTAAGACTTCTGTTCTTCAGAAACAATTTGGGCTTGTTTTTCAAGGAAATGCCACAGTGTAACATAATCTGTGTAAAAGCATGAGAAAGGATGAGAAGATAATGAACAAGTGAGGAAATTCCATTTTAACTGGAACTAACTCATACCAAGAAATATTAGGGGATTATTCAGTGCAGAAGTTTTTATAGTAACAAAAAGCCAGTCACAGACGTTAACGTTTAAACCAAAACAAAAGCGAGCATGGGGCAGGATACAAATTTACATTCATTTAAATCAACCATACCTCCATTCCTTATGTAACTTAATACCTGTTCATGTTTCCCACGTCTGACTGACAGCTTTATCCGTGCACGGAAGTTAAGGAGCGTGATTCAGGTTACAAGTGCCACACCTAGCTCGCCATTCATTCGACAACCCATTCACAAATCCCCACAGAGGTGTGCAGCCCTGTTGCTGTGCTGTAACTGGGCGTGAGGCTTTCTTTCCCAGACATACCAAGTAAAAATGTGATAATGCAATAAAAGCAAAGCAGATTAGCTTGGTTATAATGGCCATTGTTTGTAATCTAACTTAAGCACACACAGATAAATGTAATTATGCCTTTAATGTGAGAGATTGTGCAGAGCTTTCTGATAATCAGCTGCATTAAATTTGGTCCTTCACATTGTTTTTTCCCCTCCATTGTATCTGATGCTTCTTTGTTTTATTCTGTGTGGTCTTGCTTTGTGGTCAGCTTGGGTTTGTGTCCTTGCCGAGTCTTTTTTCTATCAGAGCCTCTCCCCACGCTGCCATTCTGCTTTTCCTCCCACATTGAGAGAGACACGCCAGTCAGGTACCGGACATGCTCAGTACATGCTGAGATAAACTCCAAAATAAAACAAACAAAAAAAAAGAGAGAGAAAAATGGTTGTATTTTGGCCAACAGCTGTCAACCTCCTCCATAGTTCCATCACCTGACGCCCACATATGACACTCAAACACAAAGCAGCATTGTGAAGCCCAGGCTGATGTGTTAGTCACAGCCATGTTTAGTCTCGCTCTGGGAGGAGAGTGTGCCCCTCTCTGCCCCTTTTGGATGATGGCCTGCCTGAACAGAGTTTCCCATGAGTCCTCTGTGCAGTGTGTGTGGGAGGCCTTGATTCTGGATTGCAAGTGTTGTCGGTTGGCACTTTGCATGTTTTGTGTTCACTCATTTCCAGATCCTTGATTTGGTTTGCACACATTATTGCCCCTTAAGTTTCTGCCTTAAATTCTGTGTTTTCTTTCTCCCTCTACTTGTGATGACCATATAGATTTATTCCTTGATGTCTCGTGTTTGATTGCAACCTCTATTTGATGTTATTGCTTTGTCTCAACCTCTGTAAGCTTTTGGATTTTTTTTTTTGACTGCCACTCATTTTTGTGTTTTTCGCAACTCCTCATCTGTTCTAGTTGACCTTCTAAATACCTATCATGGTATGACCTGTGGTTGAGTTTTGAACTTTACATTTTTCCTGCACTGACTGCATTTTGTGATCGTCTGCCTTGACGACAAGATTGAATATCCACTATGTTTTATATTTCAGATCTTTTGCTGATGATTGAGCAAACATGATTAAGCCTTTTTGCTGCCAAATGCATAAGTTATCCATTGAAAAGCTGGTTTTGTAACACTGGGTGTATTTGAAGTTGCAGGGTTACTGTGTAAACCCGTAAGGTGATTTCCATTCAGAAGATTGAATGTCACAAAAGGTATAATGTCACAATGTTAGCTTAGCAACCTAATAGTCACTATTTACCACTACCATCCACGATCATCCAGTAGGAGGGACAAAAGGTTAAATGAGAGTTCCACAGATAGGATTAAAATGTCTCAAATTATATCTTTGTCTGTACTGAGAATGTGCAACACCATCAATAACATCAGATCTAAGAGGAAATGGGCTCTTTTATCAAGGCTCCAGTTAAGCTCATTCATTTTTGAACACCAACCCAGCATCACCAGCATAAAGTCCCTTTCTATTCCCTTGTCTCACTCTCTCTCTGAAACTCAGGCTGGCTCACATCACTTCCGGATAAGAGGGGACGACACAGAACGCTCCACACAGACAACCTTGTTCAGGCACACTTGTATGTGTGCTCACGTACACGTAGGAACGCTGCCAGTACTACCTTGGGGCCAAGAGTGGGACATTAGGTGCAGCTGCAGCCCTGAGTCAGACTGGAAGAGGACTGCACCCTTTTCCCTTCTGCTAGATGATGAGGACACAACGGCAGGAGGTGTCAGAATAATCTGAATGCTCCTCTTTGTTCCACCCCTCTCCTTTTTGTTTTGCTGCTATAAACATGCACAACTATCCATCTCCCTCAGAGCTCTGTAAAAGGATTTCACTGTATTTGTTTGTTGTTAAGAAGCTAACCATCCTCTCAGTCAACCCATCAATGTACTGTATGAATATGTGATTAAACATTAAACAGCAAAGCTGCAGTAAGAGAGCACAGCTGATAAACCTTCACTGTAGCTCGAAAAGCTACATTTACGTGGCTACCATTTTTAGATTCAAAAGTTACTTTTTATTGTTATATGATACTGATTACTAAGGCACGTGATATCATTTTCGAGTGGAAAGAATCTGCAGCCATCATGACTCCACTGTGGAGTTCTACCTCCCTGGCCTAGTTCATGAAAATGCAGACACAAATGGACTCCTTGTTACAGTGAGGCGATCCTCAAACCCCCACGCAGCAGTCTCAGTATGAATAATGTCTTGTTCTCAGGTCTTTAGAGCAAAATCCCCAAAGTTACAGTAGAGACTTCAGTCTGTGGATTGTCTGCTTTGAAGGATGGAGAGATCTGAATTCACATCTTATTCCCTTCATGTATTTTATTAGCATCTTTTTGTATGCCAACAAATCTTGGTGTAATCCAAAACATTGTTTTCCTGTTGTCTCAGTTGTCGCTTTTATGCCCCCATGAAGAGAGGCATAAACGTACATAGCTGTAAGTGTTGCTGGATGAGTTGACAGGATAAGAAAGCACCCATGTCAGCACCATGTTGATATTCTCCTCCAGAAACTTCAGAGTCCTCAGCCATTATCACCCACAATACATCACAAGGGTTTCTCAAAGGAGCGTGCATGCTTTCTCTATCTGCAAGAGAGAAATCCACACCAACTGGTTGCTTTTCTTGAGGTTGGACAGACAAACCAAAATTCCTGCACCCTGGATACCAAACTGCTCTAACATTGTCACAATGGTGTTCGTGATGGACAAAAGGCGCAAAATGCTCATATCGAGACTGCAACTGCATGCGCTGCTCAGAGCTTTAGTCAATCATTTGCAAATCATCACCTGATGCGTTTTCCACAGCATGTGCATTCACCTGAGAAAAAAATACCAGAGCATATAAATCACTCCACAGCAACACCGGGTTGGTCAATGTTAATGACATACAACAGAGCAGCTTCAGTAGCAGGAGACAAAGTGCTTTGCTCTCCAGGGACATTTTCAATATGTCACAAGGAACCTAGGTACACGGGTGTCCGCAGCAGTATGTCAAATTTAGGACAGTCGGTCACATTATTATCAAGGAATTTTGCACCACTCTTCTTTATAGTGTTTCAGCTCATTTAGTTTTGTGGAGATTTAGTTATGCACAGCATTACAGTTGGGTTGAGTTCTGGACTTTGGGCCATTGGAACACCTTGATTCTTTGCTTTTTCAGCTACGCAGTTGTAGATTTGCCAATATGATCGGGATTACACCAAGCTTTACTGTCAAACAGATGGCCTTACCTTTGACTCAAAAGGTTGACGCGACTGCAAAGTGTCAAGAGCCTGTGGCTTTAAAACAAACCCAAATCATCACCCGTCCAACAGCATGTTGATATAACATTTGGCTTTCCCCAAAGGTAGCGCTGTGTATTGTCTCATCTGTTCTATCACTTCAGAAGGGTGTCATGCTGTAGAGAGAAGATTTCTCATGGTAATTCTCCTAACAAGCCATACTTGATCAGTCTTTTTCTGACTGTATTATAATATGCTTGTAAAGGCCTGTAGAGTCTAAGATGTAGCTGTTGAGGTTTTTGAACTTTCTCTGAGCACTGCATGGTTTGACCTTGCAGTTAATCTAAAAAGGCAAGCCTTAAATGCTTTCCACATGTGAATAATCTTTTGCACCGTGAACTTTCCAAATTGTTTGCAAATGGCTTGATAATCATTTCCAGATTGATGGACAGAAATATAATGTCGATGTCTGTCCTCCTGATCGGTAAACATCACAATCTTCCACATGAGCAAACCCCCAAACACTTGCTTATAACTCAAAGTGCATTTGATTATCAGCACCTGATTCTCTTAATTCCTATACAGGTAGTAACAATGTATCTAGTCACTCCACACATTTCTTCTGCATTTAACCTTTGTTAAATAATTGCAGGACCAGATGATTTTTATTCACATGCTTATATACAAAAACTTACAATTCAATTTTATATTCTCTCCCCCCCAAAATTAAGTGGGTTACCTGTGTTCCTGGCTAAACCAACACAAGATACAAACACACAAAGGACAACGAATTTGCATTTCCATGTCGCACAACTTTAATAGAATATTTTAACTAACTGTACAAATTGAAAAGAAATATTGCGCAAGTAACAAATTGTGAATAAGAACCAGTTAAGGCCATTGCTAGCACACGGTCCAATGCGGTAGATTTGAAGACGTCAACCGTGGCTCTGAGATCTGTCCGACAAGATCAACAATTTTTTTTTTTTTTTTTTTTTTAAAAGAGAGGGGTGGATAATATTTTGCTGCCAAGTCCTTTGATGATCAGTCATCAGGCACAAGCGCCCAAAACAAATGGCCAAAATCCCAGTGAAGTATATAAAATACATTGGCACCTTCTCCCATTTGTTTTCCCACTTTCTACCGATTCAATAAGTAGACAATAACAAATACTTATATATTCTGAAACAACTTTAAATGCTGAATTAGATTACACTGTGTTAACAACAATTGGCAAACAATTTAATGAACCAGAACGGCGTCTTTCATTTTGGCTTCTTGGCAACAGAATTTACATTTTATCCACACTTTGTGTTCCAACATTGACTCTAAATGACACTTGTTTAGCGCTAGATGCATACCAGAAGTGCTATCTTATAAACAGCCACAAAAAGCCCAGGGGTTGGCCATTGCTTAAATCTGTCATCTGTGCGGAGAATATTCAGACTGGATGTGAGGCTTGGGCTGGGGGAAATTCAAGATTCAAGTTTTGTCTTTCATATCAAACATTGTAATTTAAAAAAAGTACTCTCACCAAGCTTGTTAAAACAAGAGGAAGGAGCATTTCAGGGGTGACTGAGGAAAATGGAAATATATAACCACGTGCTTGTCTCGTGATTGTAGTTAGTGTGCTCAGTGTAAATGCTTGTTTACCCCACTACATCCGAACAGAAGAGAGCACTATCAATACAGAACATGAATCTTCAGTCTGAACATGTTTTTAAAATAAAAAAAAACAACCCCAAAACAAACAAACAAACCGACAACAAAACAAACAAAAAAAATTGGCAGTATTCACGTTTTTGTTAACCTGCTATGCTCAAATAAGCTTCGAGCCTATAACTGCAGATGGGCCTTAAAGCGTTCCCCAAAATGCACCGTATCATATAGCTGCATGACACCAGAATAAATAGTCCAATGACATGACAATGAACATTCAAAAAAGTAAATTAAATTGTATGTCTCTTAAAAAACACTAAACAAATGATAACAACCCCAGTGAAAGATTAAGTCAAACTTGTTCAGCAGTTTCCTGGTAAACTCACATCGTGTTGGTGTTTAAAAAACCCTGAGTAACTGACCAATTTCCATGAAAACTAAAGTTTGGGATCCAATTCTTTTTTTCTTATTTTTAAACTCTTTTATCTAATAATGCTCTGAGTTTGGCAGTAGTAACCTACTCAACATTATTAAAGACAACTGTTCCTATATGATGCCATGGCAATTTACATAGTCAAGTCACTTCCTGCTTTGGGCTGAAATGAAGCCAAATAAATGGGGCGAGATGGGCGCAAGACAAAAGAAAAAGAAGTCATGCACATAGTAAAAAACGCAGTTTGGTTTGCGTTCTATTGCGTTCAGGTAAGAGTTTGTAAAAAGGCGGAGCCTGTACAAGTAGTAGGACTTGCTGATTGGTTAACAACTGATTTGATGGACAACAGGTCTCCACCTCCCCTGATCACCAAGGTTACTGCTGTTTGCACTCAGCCGGCTGGGGCTGTTCTTTCTGCAAGGAACAAAGAGGAAAAAGGGAAAAAAAAAAATGAAACAAGACAGGCAATGAAACTGCTCAACATCAGCTAGCTAGAAAACAACTGCTCAAGAAAGAAAGCACCTTGTTTGGTACAGCAAAGGGAGCAATGTTAGAAACCTGGAATGGGTCTAAAGCAAGAAATTTAAATAGATGGAAACCAACACGACTAAGAACAGAAGCAATCTACCCAATATGTAAACCGGGGGTCCTAAAGAGGTGGGAATGTTAACAAAAATTAAAGAGGTAAAGAAGAAAAGGAAATCAAGAATAAACCAAAGCCACTGGATGAGCGAGTGTGATGTATGTGGGACGCCATCCTAATTTCTCCCTTACCTAGAAATGCATGGGGTGAGAATGTTTGATTATGCCTGTAAGGGAGGGGGGGTAATCCAGGGGAGGGAGAGACAACAGTATGAATAAGTTAAAACATCAGATTAAAAAATAAATGACAAAAAAAGCACAGTGAAACATTGCTATTAATGAGCACCATGAAGCAAAAAACAATGGGTGATGAGATGGTAGAAGGGTATGGCAGAAAATAAAATAAAATTTAAAGAAAAATTTATAAAAAGTAACACTACTAACAGTCAGCTTATTACATGTTTTCAGGACACATTGTTTATGTGTTTATGTGATAGTCCAATGTGATGGAGGAAGTATGGAGTATAGTGATCTCAACTACACCATCTGCTAATAAACAAGTATGTCACCATCTGTTATCACATGATTTTTTTTTTTTAAATTTAAATCCGATATCCTGAAAGAAATGAGATGTAACCTGTATGAACAGGTCACACAACTACCAGAATCATGGTAGTCTGTCACACAATCAGTAGTTTTCCAACACGGGACATTATACAACTGCACTGCAGTGAACAGATGACTCAAGAGAAAGTAATGGTCTCCTAAAACAGCTACTTGAAATATTGAGATCTTGAGGCTCTGGTGATAATATATAACCAGTGTCTCCTAGATAACCAGAGCTTCCCCAAAGCAGTCTAACAACATTGAGATTGTTAGGGCTTGAAATTGAAGCCAAATCCTGACAGTCAGGTCTGTGCAGCCTGTGCAGGTAGCATTTTCAAGAGAAAATTAGAAACCAAAGTCAAGGAACTGTCATATTGATTTTTAAGGCAACTGTTTACATAACAGGTAATTGACACGCTGCTACAGTAATTCTCAGCAGGACTGCAACACAGCTACAGATGGAAAAAGGATCCAAAGAACTCTGCTTTCTTCACTTAGTAAAAATGCTAAAAACATCATCAGAAAAAAGCTGAAACTTTTGAAGGTGCTCACTGCTTTGCTATTGTGTGCATTACTAATTGGAGGCACAAAATTAGAGGTTCCTTTAATCCTGCAGGAGTTTGCGGACTCTCATTAAGAACAGAGTAAACGACACTCCTTTACATGAACATAACAGTGATCAAGCTGGTGCAAATCCCACACATAAGCTTGTTTCTACCACTGACAAAACATTTTTACCATCCATATGCCTAACTTATGGGATATATCAAAACTTTGACTTACTAAATTAAACTTCCGAGGACCTAATGGTTCAAATTGTGATACTTTATAACAATAGGGAAGGAAGTTCAGGGTGTAAACTGACCTTGGGATCAAAGTCTCCCTCATCATCATCGTCATCACCTTCCTCATCTTGTTCCTAAGACACAAACAGAAAAATGACACTTAAACATGCAAGGAATACTTAAGAAAATTTCACATTTATAGTAACTAGTATAATTTAAATGTTTTGAGGTGGTACACTTGTAATCCCCTGTGTGAAAGTCAGTGGCATTTCTTAAGATTTCAAATGTTTGTCAGTGAACAAATAATTACCTCCTCTTCTCCCTCCTCCAGCTCCTCCTCTTCAAACTGCAAAAACAAAGAAGGGGAAAAAAACCAAAGCCAACAAAAGTCAGTCTGCAAATATCCAACTTGTGGCTTAAGCATTTTATATGGTCGTGTCTCAAAGTGCATGCGTCTGAGGGAAAAACTCACGCTCTCGTCATCTTCCAGGGCCTCTCCAGTGAAATACAGCACTGCTCTGGGAACTATTCTTTCACGGAAGAAATGACCAATCTCAAAGTCTGTGGCTAGGGTGAACTCAGAGTCTTCATCCTATAAAACAAGAATAGAATAGAGTGTTATCACACAAATCTGACAGATTGAACAGAATGTAATACCTAAGAAATGGTGCAATAATGCCATTATGAAGAACATTTCAGCAACATTATACTCACCATTTCTCCATCTGGTGGGGCTGCAAAGAAAAAAAAAAAAATATTAACACACTGAATCAAAGCGATGACAGAAGGGATTTAAACGGGGCGAGAGGGTAAAAATAAGATTCATTAAAACAAAGGCCAATATCAATGGAAAGATTTATGCGATTAGCTGAATTTTACATATGGTATGAAAACCCAGTAGGTTATCAATGACATCACAAAGCGAGGTTATCATACACAGGAAGTGACAGCCCATGAGCAAACACTTGTGCTCCACCACGCTGACTAAAAGCAACATCATCCGATCCTTCCCGTTCTTTGAAGAATGCTGTATTAGAGGAAACTGAGACGTTACACTTATGAGGCTGTGCCCACACCGGTCAGTGTTATATACATCTGAGTGGTCAAGTTTTATGGTACATTATTTGCAAATTTTGCACCTGTCAGGTCAATATTATCATGTTTACATGACAGATGATTTTTACAAGTTTAACAGCAGAACCCCAACAGTCTTACACTTTAAGATTTACAACCAGCAGTGCTGGTCTTGGAAGGAAAATAGAAATTTATCCAGAGATTTTTAGTGAAGCACGCGGTTTTAGCGCAACAGTATTTTTGGTATATAAGACTATGCATGTAGGGCTGCAATGAATCATCAAGTAATTTGATTAAAATAAAAAATTGACAAATTCTTTCCTTCGATGTTTCGTTTAATGCACAGCTCTGTAGCGCGCCGATGTATTAAACGTAAAGCTTTTTGCCAACATTTACAACTAAAAAAACAAACCTGCAATACAAACTTATTAAGGAGCAGCGTGTGAATAAAAAAAAAAAAAAAAAAAAAAAAAAAAAAAAAACCTTTTACAACATTAGGTCAAACAACCTCCAGTTTTTAACAAAAATACCAATCACACAGCATCAGCAGTGATGATGACATTGACCCAGCTCTTTGCATTACACAATGCAAAGAGCAAAGAGGCAGAGCCGCTACAGAGACGGTGAACTCAGGGTGAGCGAAAGAAAATGTGTTTCTAGCGTCCAAAACAGCAGCGGCGTTTCTGTGATCACCATTAAAAGCAGTACTAGGAAAAAAAGCTAGAGGGAGTTCATCATCAAAACACCTGATCAACAAACTGATGTGAAGAAAGGCAAACTTTGTAGCTGTTCCACCCACCACCATCTGTTTAACACAGCGAGAAATCCACAGTAAGCCTCCAGGAGTTGTATTAAAATTTGCAGATTAACTATTTTATTTGACTTTGACTGTTTGAGATTATTTATATATTTTTTTGTATTTGTTTTTCTTTAAAAAATACAATTTCTGTATAGCATGTATACAATCAAAGGGTTTAGTTGTTCTTATTGACCTGTGTTTTATCTCTTTATTATAATATTTATTATTGCTCATTAATGAGACAAAAGTATAGAGATTGAAAATGTGACGTCATTCTGGGGTAAAACCGCAAAGTATTCTGGGAACGAATGGCAAGCGGTACTAGCGCACGCAGGCTTTCACATGAAAACAGTCACACAGCGATAAAAAGAAACAAAAAAAATAGCAAGAAGGTGTTGTATTATTAACTGCAATAGCCGGTCGCATGACAGCCACGGGAAGTTGACGGGTAAAGAGATCGTTTTTTTTAATCAGATTACGTCGTGGAAGAGAAATTGTTCAAGCCATGTTTCCGAAGTAACAAAGAGCCGACCAATGGCCTGGATTGCAGCCATTCAAAGACCAAATATAACGTCCCAGAACACTCCAGCTCACATGTTAGTCTGCTCCAAGCATTTCCACAAAGGTAAGTCTTCTGTTGTAGTTATTACGTAATTTATCATAATATAATTGTTGATGTAGGTTACAAATAAGTCTTGTATTGAATTCGTTGCGCTATGCTGCTTTGTTCACTGTGGCTTTCCAGGCTAATGTTTGTTGTGTTTTGTAGTAAAACCAGCCTACAAAATGCTGGAATGCGATCCAGACTGGGCACCCTGTATCAACCTGGGTCATACCGAGTTTAAAGCTGCTACCACAGCGAGATTTGATCGGTTAAGACAGAGAGCGATATCAAAACAGCCACGAAACGTCCTTCATATATGTGCCCAAGTGTTGTATTGAAGCAATCAAGTGATGAATAACTGTTTTCCAGTATGTTGTTTTGCAATGGGGTTTTTTTTTTGTTTTTTGCATTGTTGATTTGTTTTTCACCGAAGCAGCTAATAAAGCATAATGGAATACAATTTTGCCTCTTTAATGTAAGATTCTATAATAGAATGAAACAATAATGCCAGTTACAAATAAAGACAATAAATTGAATGAATTACGAAACACTCACTCTTTTTCTATTAGATCTGAAAATGTTGTGTAATACTACAACCTGAAATGACAAATAGATTATCTCCTGTACAGGCCAACGCAAAGGAAAAAAATTTAACAACAGCTGTGAAATGGAATAGTCCAAATCACCAAAGTAAACTGGACCTGGGCTTGTTGCAGGGATCTGAAGTTAATAAACATCTTGTGAGTGTATGCACTCACACTTAGGACCATATAATAATAAATATGTGCGTGATGAAAGTTGGGCAGCACGCTAACGTCCTTACTCCACTCTGTATGCTCGTATGGGTCTAACCCTTTCACTCCTTTGATTTTTTTTTCCTCGTACTTTTTTTTTTTTTGCCTTTTCGTCAAGTCTGACTTTGTACGGACCTGCCGTGTTCTCCGTTGTTTTGTACATAACTGTTTTTGGGGCAAATAAAATGCAATGACACTTAGCATAGTTCATAGTTATAAAGAAGACCCATACACGCACGCACACAAAAAAGACAGTAACTACTGAGAATGAGCTTCCTCCTAGGGCAGATGGAGATATCAAGCTTTATATTAAAAGTTGTATTCATTTCATGCTGAAAAACAACATGTATAGTCAAAAGCCAACGTTTTCTCTACCAACTATTTACCAATAAAAGTTATCAAGATTTTGATTTATTGAAAAGTCAACGGGGTGCAAAGCAGGTAAGTCACATGCAGCACTTGTGCATGTTCACATGAGCTTTGAATGATAGCCTATCCACTAATGGCCATTATGGCCAAAGAGCTGCACACCCAAGCACACTTGACAAGGAGGTATTTATATCCACTAGTCATACACCAAGACTATGACTGAACCAGTAGGGCAAACATTGGTGCAGCCAATGAGTAATCAGGTCACCTCCTCAAAGTCAGAATAAGTTCGGGCATGTCAGACAGGTAAGCTGTCTATACAGGAAAGACGACACAGTCATTGAAGGTGTATCCTGCCCTGACTTAATGATCTTTTGAATAAGAATGATTAAATTCAAGATTTGCCTAACTGACACTTTATTATTCACCTGATGTTTATTCAACTGAGACTGACCTGCCTCATTTTTAAATGAGGCAACTGTTTCAATAACGTTGCCTAATATTAGAACAGTTTGATTTGTTCATTTAAATTAAATTAACACTAAATTAATTTAAACTCAGCAAGCTAAATGCCTTAAAAAAGAACCTATGGTACTTGGAATACAGTTAATATGGTTTAAAGAACCCAGAGTGCCAGCTCTGTTAAAATTAGTTATAAATGATAACATCAATAAACTACATGATGTCATTAAAAGGTGGTGGTTACCTTAAACCCTAAAAATTTTAGTTCTCTTTATCAGTCATTTAAGTCACTGTTTAGCAACACAGTAACAAGCCTTTCAAGCTGGAAAATAATGGTAAAACCAAAGTCCCAAAGCTGACTAATGAACAAAGTTCAGCTTCAGCAGCAACAGCTACACTGACTGATACACCTACTCATGGCACTGTCTGAACAATTTAAAAAAGTGAGTCTGCTGCCACCTGCTGTTCACTTTAGTTGACTACATGATTAACAGCTCATATTATACGCTTACATATTGTTAAACTACCTGCATGTAAACAGATGTTACCAGCCCATTAAGTGTACCCATTTCTTGCAACATAAGCAAATTTCTGAGTGGAGGTTTGGCAGATCTGTACAAAGTTCTCAACTTGTGTTTTGTTTTGTTTTTGTAAAGAGAGAAGTATCTTTGAGAGTTCCTGAGAAATCCCAAACATTATGTGTGTCTGTGTGCTCTTACCTTTAACAGGATTAAAGAAGTTGAAGAAGGAGTCATTGGGGACCTGTTTGGTAACAGTGCGGACCGTGCCACGCCCTTTATGCTTCTGCTTCTTCTTAATGGTTTTCACTGTCACGTCCTTCCCCTTGTGCCAATCTATCTGACAGCTAGAGAGAGGAAGTATAAAAAAAAGTGAGAGGCGGCAAAAAGAAAATATGCAAGAAAAAGGCAGAAGTTGGAAGGCCTGCCAAGAAGAGGTTGATATGTGGGATGCAGAATCAACAGATTTATATAGAAAATACGAAAAAAAAAAAAAAAAATACTGCACAAACCACACATCTATTTCTGAGTTAAAACTTAACATCACGTGTTTACCACAGTTTGACAAGCATATGTATTAAGCTCTGGTTCTCACCCCTCACAGTCAATGATCTCTGGTCCTTCAAATGAGAAAGGATCTGAGGGATCAGGCTCTGACTTCATCTTGTAGACCTTAGTGAGAACTGCATTGTTGAAGTAACCATTGGGCTCAAAGTGGAACTCTAATGTAAAACTCTAAGAAAGAAGGAACAAAAGGATAATTTAACACACCGACTTAAATCTTGCCTAAGTAACTAATGATAATCGACCATAATTACAGTCACTGGCAGACACTGACCATTGGCTCTCCTGGCTCAGAAAATTTGACTTGAATATCTTTCAGGTGTTTAAGGATGGGCTCATCATGCTCCTGTCAAGATTAACAGACAAGTCAAGTACTATTCATAAAATAAGTGAAAAGGGAGAAGAGGATCATCAGCCACTGAAATGTACCTGTAGCATGTCACTAAGCATGTCCACACTCTTGAATATAGTGAGCCAAAACTCAGGGATGCCTTTTGGGTCTTCCTCTGGTGTGGCTTCCTCTTTCTTTGCATCCTCAATAGCAGCTTTTTCCTTTACTTCCTCCTGTAAGGAGTGGACAGAGAGATTATCAACACTCACTGTTCACAAAAATCTATATTTAGTCGCACCAAGATCATGATTTATTACCAAATTATCAGATAGTTCACACTACAGCACGATTACATTAGAAGCAAATTCCTAAAGCCTTGTTTTACTTCCACTTGTGCAACCCAACAACTGTCAATTCCAGCCTCTTATTAGTATTGAGTGACTATTATATTCCTTTTTTTTCCAGAGACCTTATTGTAGAGAATCCAGTCTCAGCAAACTCACAACATTATAACCAAACCTGAATTTCTATACAAGTCAAGAAAATTTTTTTTTTCAGGTTCTAAAAGAAAATCAAATTTGTACTTACAGCTAGCTCCTCCTCTTCATCTCTGTCACTGTGCCACTCACACTCCTCATCTGTGGGTTCCACTGTTCCTGTGACGATATCGCGTCTCTGTGATAGACATTATGGTGAAGTTAAACATTTTTAAAAGAATTTTCGATATATTATATAACTATGCCAGCAAACATTCATATGGCAAGCGTAGCTTATTTTCAGCTCGCAGACTGACACCAACACCATTTGAGAGAGAGACTGACACACACTCACACGACATGTACACAGGACAGGTGCAGCCGGATTACAGCTGCCAGTCTCCAGTGTGATTAAGAATGGCAGACTTCTTGTCACTATCTCTGGAAATAGCCTTGACTGACAAAGGACAGTCGACTACTTGCTGCAGCAGTTTTCAATTTAGCGCCATGGATGCAGCCTTGCTGACCTCTGATTAGGCCAGAGACATAATTACACACCCATTAGTTTAGAAAACACCACAGGTGATCCTTAGAGATTTGTTCAGTTTTATATTTAAAGCTAGCATTTACTCTGTTTGCATTAACACATAAAGAGTAAAGGAAAATATCTGCCTAGTGTTAAGTAAAATAACTTTAAGGAAATGTGTTATTAAAAACACATTTTTACCTTGTCAAACAGTGGCTGATAGAGAGCGGCATACTTCCTCTCAAGCTCATGGACCTCCTCATAGAATTTAGCCTCTATGTTAGCACATTGCACCTGTAGTCTTTTCAAGGCATGCACTCGCCTCTTCACTGCTTTGGGAAGCATGCTATAAGGGAAGAGAAACATAACAAAGGGTCATTTAAAAGTGATGAAGGAAAATGTCTTACAAGAAAATAGGGCTGTGCGATATGACCAAAATCTCATATCCCGATATTAAGACATCTATCGTCCGATAACGATATAAATCACAAAAATGTAACATTTTCTGTAAATTCTGTGAATGTCGGGCAGCTCGACTTGCGTGAAGTGTTTCCAGCTGGGCGTCGCGTACCTGGAGTCGAGTGTTTTAACTGATGCATGAAACGATACATTTTTAGACATAAGTTGTAACAGCCGCCGTTTTCTTTGTGAGTATTTATCACACAGCGTGCTGCGGGGAAAAGCCTGTTCTAACGTTTGAGTCTAAGGTTTATTTTTTAGCATCTGACGGCTCTTTTTTGCTTCTCATCCGTAAATACTCTGCATCTTTCACGTGATTCAGTTTATTTTGAAAAGTCTCAACAGGATCTTGAGCTTTATTGTGAAAGGTTTATGTGGAAAATAAACAAGCAGACATGCGGTGGTTTTACAGTCGTCGTTGCTAACGACAACGCATAAAAACAAGCGCTTCTCCGTCTGTAGTGTGGTTATATAAAATATAAGAGAAAGCGAGAACTTTAGGAAATTAATATAGCCGCTACAGTGACCATCAAAATAATGAAAAAATATTGCCGTAAACAGTTTATTTTGCGACACCACGAAACAAACGATAGCGTAAAATGAAACGATAGACGTTTTTATATCGTCATCCGATATATATCGTTATATCGAACAGCCCTACAAGAAAAACTGTAATCCTAAACCATTTGTTGAGAGTCCACAACGAACTAAATTTTTTTTTTTGTTTTTAGGAGATTAAACAGTGATTTTATTTATATGTACGGCATAAAAAAAACCCCTGAAACGACCCCTACCAGCTGTAGGAAATTACTCAATAGTGTCAGTTATCAAATTCATCTGCTGAGTCGAGCAAGCCAACAACCCAAAAACTGGTTTTGTTCTACATATGAAAAGTTTTGTTTTATGCCTAACATAACAGCAGACTAGTTCACTGTACTGGACCACTACTGAATAATTTCATATGATTTTACATTAGTGATTCTGCATTTTTGAGCATGCTGTCCAAGTGGAAATGTACGTAATTTGCAATCTTTTGGCTCCTTAGTGTCAGAATCCCTGTAAAAATTATGATTATGATTGCTTCTCCATTTTCATCCACCTGTTATACCTACACAAGCTTTAAATCCTATCAAATGCAAAGAAAAATGTCAATGAGATATGTTCTGTGCCACACAAAGGTCAAAGCAAGGGGGAAATAAATCTTCAAGAATGATTTAGTTACAATTAGCCTTAATATGTTTAAAAAGTTGCAATTCTCTTGAATTGAGATCTACAGCGCTCAATGATGAGAACAATAAAGTGTAACCATGAGTGTTTTCATTTTTAGCATATCTAAAAAAGTAATCGAATCACAGTTCAGCTGCACTGACCTTTCCAAGAAGTGGAAGCTGACAGGTCTGTCCACCTGCCCACTTGGATTTTGCATCCCTTGATCCCCTTTACCTGTCAAACCAACATACAACATTAGTAGAGATGTTCATCTCACACTGTGATAACAAAAATGTGTATTAAATGTAATTACATGTAATATTAATTTAATATTTAGCCAATTGCAACCTTGTTGTACACAATATAAGGTAAACCAATCAATAAAACATAAGCCAACAAATATTGTTTCATGAAATAATTGGTAAATGGCCTGTATTTGTATAGCGCTTTACTAGTCCCTAAAGACCCCAAAGCGCTTTACACATCCAGTCATCCACCCATCCACCCATTCACGCACACATTCACACACTAGTGTGACTAGTTAACATCTCTAGCCTTTTCTTAGAATAAAGTAGTTACTAGCAATATAAAACCATGTTTGATATGGTTTTATAGTAACACCTCAAAGCCAGAGATATTAGCCAAAACCTTAAGCCTGTTAAGTGAAATGTTATAGTCAATGGTAATAAAGACAGAACAGAGGTCAGACAATGAAAACAACGCCCTACATTAGATCCCATTAGAAGATCATTTTAGATCTTTGAAGGGGAAATCTTAGTGGAGTGCTGATTTGGAAAAAGCTCATGAAAAGGAAATTTGTAATGTGCATAATGAGGATCTGAATTCATTTTTCACAACTTTTTCTAACAATCTGCTAATAAATTGTATATTTGAAATAATAATTGCTGGAAGAACTGGCATTAAGAGTTTTTTTTCCATTGAGTAATAGAAAAACTTACTAAGCATACATACCTTTAACAACCAACAGGTACAGAGTTAAATCAAGTAAACAAATCTCATCAGACGCATTACTTTAACGTGGCAAGCGAAAAAAAAATTATTTATTTTTACCTTTATTGGCTTCCATGACCAAGTGTCAGCTCCTCCCTCTGTTTAGAAGTATATGAGATTATATAAGCCATGTAAACATCATCAGAAATTAAAGTGAGTAACTAACTTATGGAAGTAACACCAAAGTGAATGATGAATACTGTCAATTGTATCTCATCAGTGAGTCCTTGTAAATTAGAGAAGCTACTGAACTGCCAAAAATAACCTGCGCTGAAGGCTCATAATTAAAACCGATGCAGAAGAGTGACAGGCAGACCAGCTGAGCTAACTTTCACCGATCTACAGCAACAGCAGTGTTGAGCAAGCGCAGGCCGATGACGCATTGACATGCTAACAGCAGCTGAGCTAAGCTATGTCAACCAAAGTTAGCATCTCTCCATTTTCAGCAAGTGTAAAATGACCAGCGCTGGTTACGGCAGTCAGGGAACCTCTGGGCGACATCTAATGAATGTGGACGCTAACATCACCTCACGTACAAACACATAGGTGTAATCACTTAGTATGGGCGTGCCAAAGATCTGACAGCAGCTAACCGGGTTAGCCAGCTAGGTAGCAAGAAACTACAAGCCAGCGTGCTAAGAACAATGCTTGGGCGAGGACAAAGTGTGAGGGTTACCATTTTAGACTGTCGCTAGTTGGCTCAAGACAATCAGAATGGAGCGGCAGCGCAGCAGTGCTGTAAAATTCCATTATGTATCTCCACGGATAACGGTATAACAGCTAGCCACTACCGACCGCATTGAAAAGCTAATACCAGCTAGCTTCGGCTAGCTCGCGCGTGAATTAAAAACACCACAGTCAGACAAAAGTGCCGTGAAGACAGTTTACCGGCGGTCCGCCGGACTCATTAGATAACTCCAGCTGCAAAAGTAGTACCCCAACATGGAAACATATGCTAAAATTAATGACAAATCTTTGCTTACTGACTGTTTCAGCAGTCTTACCTCTATATGAGCGGAATCTCGCCAGGCGCGTCGCTCACGCGTATTCGCTTCAATCCGCACGCCCGTGCGACACACACGCTCCAGCTTCTTGGATTCTGATTGGACAGCCGGCGAGAGCGAACTTGGTGCTGCATTTAAGCACTGCGTTGCGAAAATGTCATTTTTGATAACACCGATCACTTATCTACCTTCACTTGTGCTTCAGTCATCCAGCGTTTCTTAAACAGAGAAGTGTTTTCATGATTAATATCTAATCTAATTCAGGGTTTGATTAAAAAAACAAACAAACAAAAAAAAAGAGCATTTTTTGAGAGTACATCTTGTGTACGTGCAACACAAACGCACAGAAGATAATCATTTCATACCAAAAGTCTTGTTTTCTTGTCAGAACAGTGTCATCATTTTCTGTGCACATTTGTATGTATGTATGGGGAAGTTAAGCATGCTCACAGGATCATTACTTTTAAAAATGCAAATGTTCTTGCATGCACAAGTTCTTATCTTGCACCCAGAAGATAACAGCTTGTGGAACAATGAATATAAGATTTGCATGAAAACTCCTATACATAATTTGCAGCCTGCAGATGTTTAATTAGACAAGACAAATACTCTCTTGATAAATGCTTTCTGATATGATCATAATGTCTCACAAGAGGCAATTCAAAATCACACATTGGTGTCTGGCCTGGCCTGAGTTTTATTTTATGGATATTTGGAACCATTTCAGCCTTCATCTACACATCACACAGCATCATGCAACCACAGTTTTGAAAATTTAAGGTAGCATGTATTTTAGAAATCTATGTTTTAAATAGTCCAGCATATTTATGATTGTATATTTCAAAGCTGGTTATCAGTTTTGGTGAGCATGTAATTAATAATGACTACATCTTAGGGCACTTTAAGTCTTACACAATTAAATCTAGGATTTTGCAATAGGAGAAATGCAAATGTTTTGGCATAAGAGACAAGCAAATTCAATTGAATTCTAGTGAGTGTTGTGAGTGATTGGCCAGATCATGTGTAGACCACAAGAGGGCTTCATTTACTCATTTTGTCAGAGACAGTGACTTTTGGTATTTACCCACAGAAAGAGACTCTAATTTTGTATAAATATACTAATAAGCCACTAAAAGATTATTAATGATGAGTGTTTTCCATTCCAAATAACATTTGTGAAACACCTCATTGTTTTCATTATACTCAGGAAAACATCTGAAAGAATTTAAATAAAAAAAAAAAGAGCAAATAAAGCTAATAATAATGAAATAAACACATGTAATAGCTCTGAGTGTTTTTTTTGGATGTTATAGACAGGTTGAAATGTGACAGCAATAAGCCAATTTTAAATCTAATTACTAAAACGTAACATTAATTCTTCTTATGTAGTAGTAAAAGCCCATTGTCACCAAAGCATCTCTAGTATTTGGCTGTGGCTGATCTCCTTGCATCCTCACCATTGTTCACGTTGACCTGTGGGATAGCAGATAGCCGCTTGCCTTCTGGTAGTGTCATCCTTTTAATCTCGATCATCTTCCCCATCTTTGCTGCCATGTGGCCATGCTTTTGCACTCTAAATGACATCCCTGTTTTTGCTGCAGATCCTACTGAGTTGGGTTAATGAGCTGATGTCATGCTTGCCCTTGGCATACAGTTTCATCTTATCCATTAGGACAAAAGGTAACATTTACCTGTTTTGTCAGAGATCATCATTGTCTTTACTGGAACCAGGAAATGACATGAGAGGAAATTTTAAACATGTGTAGCTTGGCTTGGCACACCCATCTCATCCTGATATCATCATTCTTAATAAATCACTTGTCTTAAATTTTTTAGAAATAACTAGTTCAATTCAATCTTTTCTTTTACGAGTTCACAGAACAGGTCATGAGACTAAACTGGTAGCAATCATAGAGACTACTTTTATGCCACATCCCGCTGTTATAACATTAAGGGGTTTTTTTTTTCTCTGTTTGAAATTTACGGAAATAGTGCAATAGACATAAAATCACTGAAATCTGGTCTTCTTTCTGTTCACTATCAACCACAGTGTAGTCTACACACTTGAAAGGAAGTGACAGCACTGGGGCCCCTAAGGGTAGGATTGTTGCGACCAGACTTTGTGCCTGTCACATTGTGACATTTACCAGCAGGGTCTGTACTTACAGAAGAAATCAAATGTGATTGTATAGCATTTGGGAAGAGCCAGCGGTCTAGAAACAACTGTATAATAACTGCCAATTTAAACTATAAATGTATAGACAAACACATTGCGCACTACCAACCAATGTAATGTAGATATTTGAGTTAGCCATAAAAAGGGGGGAAATATATTTATCTGAAAGCTTGCAATATTATTGCAACCACTTTGAAATCTCAGACAAAGTCACATTTTTAGACAATAATAACACCTGCAGGGCAAGAAGTAGGGTGTCCTTCACAGCCAATTGTCAAGTAATAACTCACAGATTTCATCTTATCTCAGTTTTCTTTCTCCTGTCCTCCCACTCAGGAAGCAGAGGCACACATCAGGTGTTACATGCAGTGGTCCCTCTTTATTGTTCAGCTGTGTGTTCACACATTTCATTATGTGATACAAGATTTTACTGTGTACATGTGAAGAATGCAGGAAAAACTCTTGTAAGCAAGTCAGACCTGAAAGTATAGACAAAGAGTGTGTGGGCCACTTTGGCACATACATAGATACCTGGCAATACTTAGCGATCGGTAAAACTGGAAACATCCCTCATTTCTTTAGATTTTTGTCTCCCAGTGAATCAGACTTTCTAATTTTTTTAAATGGTCTTGAGGAATAGTTGTCCAGGCTTTCTTTCCTTTGGACAATGGCTACTTTTCCACTTTTTTAGTCTAGGCCTTGTACCTGAACATTTGCAGAGAAATGGCTTGATAGATTCTTCATCATTCAGATAAGGAATTCCCAAAAAGTTGATTCTGTTCATCTTAACAAACCGGAAAATGCCTGTTTATTAGCAAATAAGACATTTTAAATTTCCCTGTTATAGAAACACACAATTTATGCCCATTTCTTTAGTCGAGTCTACAAAAAATTGCCAAAGATAAAAGTTTTCCAGGCATAACATAATAATTTTACATGAACCAGATAATTCACTGAAAACTGGCAATTTGTCCTTAAAAAAACAGGATAAGTATAGGACAAAGAAGTAACGCCAGATCAAATAGACTATATGATGCACAGTTCTGTACATGCCCATATGGAAAAGATATATATAAATCTTATAAAGTTTGTATATGTCTTGTGTGAAACGTCTATGAAAAGCATACAAGAGTGAAAACAGATATAAGATCCCTTGAAAAATTATATAAATGAAACTTGTATGTTTTGGATACTTACTAAAACAATATATGAAAGTAGTGAGAAAGTGGCCACTTTCATGAGTAAATCACATAAGCCTTCTATGATTCACTATATGAAGCAGGGGACATCTTATGCAAGTCTTTTATAAGTTTTTACTATTTCTTTTCCATATGGGTGTAATTGTATGCACTTTATTTGCTGTTTGCACTGAAGAATGTGCCTTGTAGCAAGGATAAAAATAGTATAGACTGCCTTCGCCCATTCTTCTTGCGGTGTTTCTTTTTGTCAGAAGAACCTCCTTAAGGAGTGACCAGTGAAGCCTGTTTTATCAGTTGATCCTTGTTCCTCTTGAGTCTGCTTTTCACAGATGATGTGGTTCTGTTGACTTACCATCAATCTACATTCCTACCTATGTCACGAGCTGTGGGTAGTGACTGAAAGAATAAATTAATGGATATAAGAGGTACACCTGAGCTCCCGGTGAAGGGTGTCTTGGCTCAGGCTCAGAGATAGGTTGAGGAGCTTGATCATTAAGGAGTGGATCAGAGTAGAATCGCTACTCCTCCACATCAAAAGGAGCCAGCTGAGGTAGTATGTGCATCTGACTATAATGCCTCCTGGGTACCTCCTAAGTTATGTGTTTTGGGCTTGTACTACTGGAAGGAGGCATTGAGGCATAATGGAGAGATTCCATATCTGGGCTGGTTGTGTGTTTATTTTAATTTCTTTATACTGCGGTCAAAGTGACCCTGATATATTTTAATTTTATGATTTAAAAACAGGTAAATAATGGTCATTTAGAATTACTGAAAACTAAGTGATCATTGAGCATTGAAGCAATACAAAATTGTTCTCGGGATGAAAGCCGCATGTTTCATGAAAGTATAGAAATATCAGCAAAATAATAATATAATTATTCTAGACTTTTTCTTTAGTTAATATTCATTAGTTAATCAATATTAGCTTGTGGCTCCATTATATAATAGTTAATGTATTTCCTAACAAGTATGATTAAATGCAGAAAGGCCTATTAACAGATAGTGAGTGAGAAAGGTGACTGAAGAAGAAATACTCAATGCATCATGGGTAGGATTCAGGTCCCCTGATCCAGCCCTAACTATATGCTTTGGCAAAAAGGAATGTCTTAAGCCTAATCTTAAATGTAGAAATATTGTCTGTTTCCTGAATCCAAACTGGAAGCTGGTTCCACAGAAGAGGGGCCTGAAAACTGAAGGCTCTGCCTCCCATTCTACTTTTAAATGCTCTAGGAACAACAAGTAAGCCTGCAGTGTGAGAGCGAAGTGCTCTAATGGGGTGATATGGTACTACAAGGTCATTAAGATAAGATGGGGCCTGATTATTTAAAACCTTGTATGTGAGGAGCAGGATTTTGAATTCAATCCTGGATTTAACAGGGAGCCAATGAAGGGAAGCCAATATAGGAAAATATGCGCTCTCTTTCTAGTCCGGGTCAGTACTCTTGCAAAAATGCTGAGCTACCCACTGTGACCCCTTATGCCAAGGGAGCAGCTGAAAGTAAGTTTTAGGCGATCAATATCCTAAGACCAGTGGAGTAATTGTTTTTTGTTTTGTTTTTTTCCACAGAAGTAATCTTGTTTATTAAATGTTTGAAAAAGCTCTGATTTTGTTCAATAATACCAAATTACATGTAGGCATTAAATGCAAAAAGTATCCACCATGTGTAATTTTGTCATTTTCGATGACTTGACTCACCTTGGCTGGTGTCAGATGTTTTTAATCCAGTCATGATTTACTGATTTCTGTTTTTCTCAGTGACTGTCATATGCTGCATTTTCCTAAAGACAAAAATAGAAATCTTGCAGTCTGTAAACGTTTCTAATCAATTCTGGCTTTGTAGCTCAATTTGACAGAACCGAATGTGAAGGTGGTATTTGGCGTTAAGCGGTGACATGATGGCAAAGTTGTCTTGTTACCCTCTACTAGATTACATACTTCGAGAACCTCAATACTCTGTGACCCTGAATGAAATGAATCATTGAACCTTACATTTTCCCAGACTGGCTTGTCAATTTCTCTGCCCTTATTGGTTAAATTTGAAAATTTATGCTACACATAGATTTGCAATAATATCTTTGCATTATTTAAAAGCTCCATAATAAATATTGTGTTGTGTCTATTGATCTCAGTTTGCAATAAGATTGTTTTAGACCCAGCAAAGCTGCTCAAAGCCTCTGTTGTTCACGTTGCACTTAAACACACAAACCTATCCACATCCACACAAGAGAGGAAAAGAATCATCGGTGAAAGTGGATGTCATGATTGACTTTGTCTTTTTCTCTTGATTGAACACTGCATTCACTGGGCCACCTCATCCCAATGGGGTATTGGTTTTGTGAATGAAGTGGCCAAACTCCCAGATGACAGTATTGATATGGCCTGGAAGACAGGACAATATTTACGAGCTATCCTGCCCTTGCATCCTGTGTTGTCCATTAAGCCCCTCTACTCGTAACGCGTGGGTAATGGCCTATCTGTACACCATAATCAGACAGACACACACATCCCCACTGACTGTAAAAAAGCCATCAAAATAAGACACACAAACAAGCGCACACATGGCTAGCTGCTGCATTGACACAGCTGCAGTCATTATTCACCGGAGGGGGTCTTGAGTGAATGTGTGTGTTTGTGAGGATGGTAGGGGGATGAAAAAAATGGCAAGTAGAACTACTATATCTCCTGTGAGTCAGCTGCGTCAGAAGGATGTGCATGTAAAACAAATTCAGGAGAGCCGTCAATCCAACTTAGGGCAGCTCACGCTTTCCACACTTTGAGTGCAATTTACTTTAATTTGCACCAATAAGCAATTTCGATCATGACATCTTGTTTGTTTGTTTTTTTGTGCCCGTTGTCCTCCATCAGTCTAATTCTGCAGCGACAGCTAAACCTTTTAGTTAGCAGCAAAAAATGTCCATAACACCTGCTATCACATGAGCAGACACCCACAATGGCAGATTTAGTGCTTTTGTTCTACTTCACTATAATTTTAACATCAAAACGTTGACGACAAAACTGCCTTCGTTCAAATTTGGACAGCCAAGGATATTCTGTCAAGGGCACACTTACTTTCATTTCTGATGATTTTCATTTTCATTATCAGTATTAGTGTGCCAATATAGAAATATCTTAAAAAAATAAAGCTAATAATTAGGTTTTATGTCCTTAAGTACAGGTAACTCTTTCCTGTGAATGTCAGTAGGCCAAGCTTTTATGTAACCCCTGAAAACTTGAATGGTTTTTCTCTTTTGCCAACCAGATCTGTGTTGGCAGACTGTTATTTTAGAGTAGAAATTTTTCCTGGAACTTACCCAGATGTACATATTTTCATTGTTTGCAGCAAGTTTCAGTTTTTACTCCTAACTTGCCATGCTGTTACATTCTTGTTTCACGTAAACAGAAAGTTGTTTCACTCTCAGTAGAATAGGATACTTTAAACAAAAGAGGATAAGCAGAAGGACATTATTATTTAGTGACAAGAAACTCCCAACATGCTGTGAGCCTGGTTCTGCCATAGCGCTCTTCCCACTAAGAACAAGACTGAGACTGAGATTCTTTTACTTATATTTTAGGATGAGAGGACTGCAAATAAAACTGAACTGAATTTAATTTAAAAATGCCTGTTTTATCAGGTCAAGATGAAGAAATACAAGTGATCCCCGAAAAACACAATGTGTTCTTTGCAACTTATAAATTTGACATCTGATACTAATGTGAAAAATAATGAGCACAGTACTTCAAATTGTTGGAAAAATGGTGCTTGTGTTTTCAATTCAAGTCTAATGTCAGGATCCATATGTATTTAAATCTGTGCAGTTACAGTTTGCTGTCAATAGTAAAGCTCAGTGCAGGATTACACAATCCATGTTATCCATAATATCCATTGATGCGTCGAGCATATCGGGATGATCATAATGCTCAACTGAATCCTACCTTAAGTTGCCACCATCTTTTTTCCCCTAAACATAACAATGCAAATCCCCATCATCTAGAAATAACTATGGTAATTTCTGTGTGATAACCAAGAATCATGGCTGCAAAATGTTCTGAACTGTATGCAAAAATGTGTGAATTAGTACACTGATTAAGATGGGCCTGAAAGCTGAATCTGATTATTAATTTAAATGCTAATGTTCCACTTTTGTTTCCTTTCATAGGTCTTAAAGTGTGATAGGAGCATGCTTATGGAGCCAGAGTACTGTGTAAAGTGGCTGTATGACAGAAAAGGCAAACATAGCACTAGGTTTAGCTGAGGCTCCAGCTTGTTGATTTTCATCATGGGCTGCAGAAGCTTGGCCCCTCCAGGCTACTAGAGGACATGGGCCCATTTAGGAAAGGTAAATTTAATTAGGAGTCTCTCCAGCTACAAAGCTCTGTGTCACTGCTGGAGGGGAAATGGGTGAAGCTACAGCATCACCGAGTTGCTTCTATGACCCTGGCACTGGCTAGTGAAAAAGTACCTACAGAGAGTGTCGTATTTGTATACATCAGTCTGGGATTAAAAAAATGCAGAGTCATGAGTGAGGTTTCTCTCTAACTTTAAATGAGGTGCGTGAAATGCAATTCAGGTCAGTGGATTTAACAAATCAACATGTATTATGTAAATCTAAGGAGAAAAAAGGAAACTACAAATTATTTTATATTGCTATAAATCCTGGAATCAAAATATTCATTTTCCTTTATTCCAAGCTGCCAGTAAACAAAAAAATAAACTTATTTGTGACCAGTTCTCCGACCACTTATAGTGATTAATGGAAATCAATCACCACAAGTGGTCTCAGAACTCTTTGTGAAAATTTATCCTGCTGAGCATATCTAATATGACAAACACAATAGATATTTGAATGCATCCGGACCACAGTCAGACTTATCAGATATGACATTTAGAAAAGCACAGGATGCTTTCAAAAAAAAAAAAAAAAGACCAAGAAAGACGTAAAACATGTGTACCCTTGAGCACTGATATGTATGGCAGAGAATAATCAACAAACACTTTAAAAGGTTAGAGCCCCTGTTTGCTTTGAAATAAGCTATTGAGAGTTTCTCTCAACATCCTTCCTTACCATCATAATCTGCCGTTCCTCTTCTAAATGGCCATTGAGAATCATTTGAGACGTGTAATGTGTCTTTTTCTAATGAAAACTGTGATTAGTTTAGTCTTTGCGCCTGATTTAGAAACCTTCAATCACCTTGCTGTACTCTGTCATAAACATGAAATTACATTTGCATATTGTGTGAATGTGTGTACACTGTAAAAAAAAATCCTAATATAAAAGTATTTTACTGTGTATTTTACAGTTTTGTTCTGTTCTTCTAGAATAACATTAAATTTACATAAATAGACTGTGATTTCACATTTCAAATGTAAATTAACGTAAAATCACTGTAATGTAATAAAACATAATTTTCTTGTTTTTTAAATGTATTTGTCTGTACATATGCATATTTAGATTGTTAAAATACATTCACAAATGTATCATGATTTCACAAATATTTGTCCGTTATTTGAAAGATTGAACTGTTAAATTCAAATGTAATGCCGTATATGAAATATCTTATAAACTTTTTTAACATCAAATAATTATTACTATTATTGCTATTTAGGGCGATCGTGGCTCAAGAGTTGGCAGTTCGCCTTGTATTCAGAAGGTTGCCGGTTCGAGCCCCGGCTCGGACACTCTCGGTCGTTGTGTCCTTGGTCAAGACACTTCACCTACCGCCTACTGGTGATGGCCAGAGGGGCCGATGGTGCGATATGGCAGCCTCGCCTCTGTCAGTCTGTCCCAGAGCATGCAATCCATCATTATTTAAACCAACTGTTAACTGTATATTTCTGTACATTTAAGTATTATTATTCATATTGCCACATTCATTGACCTTGTTTATAGGTAATTTCATTGTTTAATCACATTAACATGTTCCCAATTTAATGTTTAAAAGCACTTGAAAAAGGCAAAATCCCATGTAAAATTAGGGCAACAAACTGTATTGTCATTACTGAAAATAACCGTATTTTTATGAGAAAGTTATTTTCTGTTATTTTCTGGTATTATTTTGGCGCCCCAGCTGCCGGAATATTACTGTTTTTCTAGGATTTTTTTTTTAACAGTGCACCTCTGCAAGAACAAACTGAGGCCAACAGCCTAGATGACTTAAAAACTAGAATGAACTAAAGTGTGATTGGAAAGACTCCAATAATCATAATGGGGTTACAGCAGCCTGCTGGTAGTGTGGGTAATGCGTACGGTTATGTCGCTGCCACAGCTGTAATTATCGGCCACCATGGCACCAACGTGATGACGTCAGTCAACATGAACCATTGAGCTCCGCTTTTTCAACCTCACCCCCACCCCAAGAACATTCTGTGTCATTGCTGTCATTACACATGCAGAAAGAGGTAATAGAGAAGCACTCTGGGTGATTACTCATTCCACTTGGCAGCTGTATTTTAATACATGGAAGGACAATAACAGTCATCACCAGTCATACATTCTCTTTAAAAAACAAGGGGTAAAAAGTGTGTTTGATTCATTAAATATAAACTATGAATTAGTTAAATCATGCTTCCTTTGCAAAATATTAACTTTTTGGAGTTTTAAGTTAATGCCATTGCTATAAATATTGCATTTTGTCTCCTTATTTTTGGTGTCACAAATTGCAAACTTGACCTACTATAGATATCTTTAGGTTATCACTGGGAAAAGGCCAGACTGTAGTACAATAAAATGTACTTATTCAATAGTAATATGCATTGACATGTGTATCAGAGTTAAATGCTCATGAACTGAAAGTGTGGGTGTCGTACCAAAAAAAGGTCATCTGCTGAAAAGTGTTTTCTGGTATTTAGCAAAAAGAGATTGTTAAAAATGACTTTTTGGCTTATAATCCGTCAAACATATCTCAAAAATATGTCCCATGAAAGACACTGGGTCATTTTGAACCTTTCTGGCACAACGTAGAAGTTGCAATAAGTTTATGGAAATGTTACTTTTATATATCCTTTATTTACAAAAGTGTCATTGACAATAAAAATGTCTTTGTCAAGAGAATTTAGCCCAAGAGGGTAACAGAAATGACAACAAATGTAACATGACAGTTCCAAACTAAAAATCTACTTCAAGGGGTCAAAAAGGACTAGATTGAAAACAGAGCAGGCACAATAACACAGTCGTAAAGATTCTGGTTGTTTCTTTATTTTTTATACAACGTCTTCATAAATCCTGTTGACTACAGCCAAAAATAAGCAAATATATCAGCCGTAAAAGACACATGGAAGATCAGCAATCTTTTTTTGGACTGGAAGGTCATCCTAAATTGTTCTAGCTCACTTCAACCCATCCATCCATCCATCCATCCATCCGATTGTCTAACATTTCAATCCAAAATCTCTCATAAGAATTGATTTAGTTCTACCTGACTCTGAAGGCCGTAATACAATACCATAATAATAATACTATATAGGTATTTACATAGGTTTGTGGGTGAGATTGGGAATGGTGAGATGAGGTGGTGGGATACTGGCTTGCACTCACAGCAAGAATATCCTGTGTTCAGAGCCACTTGTTGGCACGTTCTCCCCAGGGCTGCACAGTGTTCCTCACACAGTCCAAAGACATGCAGGTTAGCTTAAGTAGTGATTTTTAAATTGGGTGTGAGTGTAACCTTGAGTGGATGTTTCTATACGTGTTAGCACTGTGACAGACTGGTGACCTTGCTCAAGGTGTATTCTGCCATTTGCCCTGTGACTTCTGGTATCAGATAAGCAAAATGCACTTTAAAAAATGCAGCAGTGTCAGCAAAGCTGTAAGAAAGCGCCTATATTATGAAATGTTGAATGTGAACAGTACGGGTTCAAAATGGTTTATATATCTTTTATAAAAGCAGTCTAGCACATTGGTAGGCTTTAAATTTAGCAGCATTCAAGTGCTTTGGTGAGTAACAGTAAGCGAAACTTTTTGTCCACAAGAACTTCACAGAACAATTTCCTTACAAACAACTTTTTGAGGAACTGCAAGTCACGAAATGTATTTGTGATTTTTTTTATTATTATTTTAAGTTTCAGTTCAGTCACACTACTTTCCAACTGCAAATACCACCTGTAATATTTGAAAGCAAGGAGGACAAGAGGGTGTCTTTTTGAAGAAATTTGATTTTAGTGAAATATTGTATAAAATATGATAGACTTGGTGTTTCACTGTTATTGATTTATCTAATAAGTGAAAGATCTGTAGTTCTGGGCTGTGAGGAGATACAAATCCCTTTGAGGCAGCATAAGGAAAGGCATCATGTTTAAAAAATCTGCCAAATCAAATATGCAGAGCTGCCTGCTGTGGTGACCCCTTGGGCATAGCTGAAAGCAGCTTTTCTTAATACTAATTTTCAAACTGTGGGGCAGGTGCTACTGATGGTATCAGTCTTACTCTAATGAATACTGTATATACTGGAATACTGGGGAAAAAAATGTAATCCTGAGAGGCACTTACTGTAGCTTCGGTCAGTTGCAAAGTTCTTGTTGCACTTTTGTCATTTTTAAGGTTTGGAAACATTAAATCACCCATTTGTTTTCTGGGTGGACTCATATACCATATACCTGCCAAACTGGATTTGAATACACATCATATAAATCAAATGAATACACATACTTAAATGCAAGTTCATAAGGGTCTCGCTGGCTACAAAGGAAACACTACAAGCTGATGGCCTCATTTTGAGGTTGCTTACCCAACAATATTACAATTAATAGGACATTTATTTTGTTTCTGTTCTCTTCATCAACTAGATGAGTCCATTGACCCCCACACAGGTGACCAGCATTGTTTAGCAGAGAGAGAGAGAAAAGAAATGTGGAGGATGATGAATAATAGCCCAGCTGGTTGTGTTAGCTGCAATTAGCCCGTCTGAAGTCCCACAATTATACAGCTGACACTCACAAAGCCACAATGCTGCAGCTGAATCAATACATAATTGTAATAATTATCATCCTGATGTCATTTGTGGACACATCCAACACACATCCACAGAGGTAGTGGCTCTTCAAGTGCAATGTTTCTAACAAAAGGTACCTCGATACCTGGTATTCAACTCAGCAGTGAAGATGAGTCAGCCCAGCTAAATGCTGCCAGAAAGGACTTTCTTTGCTGTTGAGCTACTGTAGACAGTGAACAGGTGTGAGCCAAAAAGAGGAAAGAATATCACAATCAACAAAACCTCAAAGTCAGATCATTTACAAAGTTTTTCCAAACAATTTCCAAAACACTCTAATACCCTGATATTTACTCATTTGTGCCCTGCTTGATAAGTACATACTGCACATGGCCAATAGGAATTTCTAGAAACCCCCATAATCATTTAATGAATTTAAATGTAGTATTTTGTAATTTAGAGTTTCCGTTTTCTTTGTTTTAGTGTTGAAATACTCAAGACTACAAAACTTAATAATCAAGAGCCCATGTTTGATGACTGTGTCATATCAAACATGTGGCTGCCCTTTAATTTAGATACAGATTTAATCAACTTTAATTAATTTGATTTGAAAATGGAAACAATGCCATCATTGTAAAAAAAAAAAAAAAAAAAAAAAGAAAAAAAAAGGAGGAAATGTTTACATTTCAACAAATTTTACCTTGATACTGTAAGAACCCTAACTTTTCATATGACTCGTGGTCCCTCCAGTTGGGTACCCGTAGGCTACTGATGACAATATAAGACCCTATCCTTGCTTTGGTCAGTGTCGAATCCAATTCTATGTCTGAGACAAGTGCAGTTCCTTTTTGCCTTCTTTTAATTCAGTTTTAAATTTGTGGTTGACCAGTGACTCTGCTGTTCCAGAATTGGTGTCTAACACTGTTTGCCTTGTTCCTGAGTTAAAACTGACAAAAGCGAAGACTATTCCTGACTCAGGCATTGGGTGTCATCCATTGTACCCTCTTTTAGTATAGGATACACTGGACCATCCTTTATAACAGAAAAAGAGCTATGGCTGTTTCATAATTCCTGGCAACGTATTATAAGACTGTCATAAAAAGCTGTTAACATAACATAACCAGACCCTGTGAACAAGACCCTTCTTGCCAGGAACTGCTTCAGTGATCTTTCCCATAATCCACGAGTTTCTTGGTGCACAGTTATCCACAAGAAGAATCTCCTTCTGCAACGTTTCTTGATGCTGTGGCCCACCACTGATGTTCCTGGAGTTGAGGTAGGTACTTTAGTCCATGCTTTTCCAGAATAGGTTGGACATATATTGCACCTGTTTCCATCCACATTGCGAGTAGAGGTTATCTTGGTCAAACAATCCTGGAGGCAATAATGTTTTTTTTTTTCAACAACAGGAGATGTTTAGGTATTACAGGCTCTAAATCACTGGAGATCTCGGTGAGCCTCTAAATCACCTCTGTGTTTTTTCAGTTGTTGATGATCGACTCTGCCTCATGTATGAAGGCATTCTTCATCAACAATCTGCTCTCTTACAGTGGAGCTCCACCATGATGTGAAACTGTCATGGTCCTGGGTCGGTGACCCAGCGCTTTAAGTTTATTATTATCATTCTTCTAGTTTATTCTGATTTTGTATCTGTTCTTAGGGTTTGAGTTGTGTGTTTCTTTCATTCCTACCTGTGTCTCTCCTTTGTGTTCTGTTCGTGTCCCCAGTTGGTTGTGTAA
This sequence comes from Oreochromis niloticus, assembly GCF_001858045.2. Classification (NCBI taxonomy): domain Eukaryota; kingdom Metazoa; phylum Chordata; class Actinopteri; order Cichliformes; family Cichlidae; genus Oreochromis; species Oreochromis niloticus. The sequence continues at coordinate 59,598,964 of NC_031972.2, read as the reverse complement.
AACAGTCTGTGAGTTTCCTGTTTTACTTTGTAGGTTTGTGTCTCGTTAGGTCCATCAGTTCCAGCTGTGTCCCCTCCTGTCTGCCATTTCCTAATTACCTGGTGTGTGTATTTATACTGCGTGTCTGCCTGTGCTCCTCGTCGCGTCGTCTGTGTTCATTCCCTATGTTTCTCTACGTCTCCCTGTTCTGCTGTCCTCATCTGCCATCTCTGAGTTTCTCCCGCTGACCTTATGTTCCAGGTTTGTTTGTTAGTTTCACCCAGTTTAGGTTTATGTTCAGTCCTGCCCTCACTTCTGTTATCTTCACTGTAAATAAACCTCCACTCGCATCTCCATCACCGTCTGCATCTTGGGTCCTCATTTATTCATCACACGACTGCTGCCCCAGTCGTGACAGAAACAGTGGGAGGGTTCAATGTCCACTTTATCCTGTGTTGGTGGAACAGATCTTGAAAGTCCAGTCAACAATGGCTGCCTTCAGGTCACTGACCCATTTCTGTATAGCTTAGTGGAATGTTAGGCCAAAATTCTACTGGAGTGCAAAGAAAATCATGACCCAAGTCATGTTTCTCCTAAATTCACCTACTCTTTTACCTTTTGAGGCACAGTCAGCCTGATTCTTGTCTGTACTAATTTGTCTCTACACATCCACGCCAGAGCTTTTCAGGATAGCTGAAACTCTGTTTGCCACAAATGTACAGAAATGTGTGTGTGTGTGGCCTCATTTTGGAGATACTCGAGTACCACCATACTGTCCGTCCAAAATATGGATTGTGCAAGGTTATCTTGTAGCTCTCTTCTCAGGACACCATCCATCTTAACGGCTACTGTAGCAGCAGTCAGTTCCTGACGGGGTATGGTTGGAGGTCTGGGAGGCGTCACTCCCAGACCTCCAACCAGGACTTGCCCATCATGAATGTACATTGTGTTTGGATTTGTGGGTCCTTGTATGATGTAGCTGTATAGACACTTCAAATAACAGGCTAACTTCTTAAAAGACAGAAAAGACAGAGGCTACCCAGGTCAGAGCTCTTCCCCTTAATCATCCCAAAGTATAATGAATTTTATATTTGTCTTTGGAAAAATGTTAGAAGCCTCTGATTAAATGTCATCTCACACTAGCAAAGAAATACAAGACACTTGGCAAAATTCAGAGGGATAGGTTCAAGATCAGGAACAAAAAATGGTCTGGATAAATGGGTGGTGGAAGAGGAGAAGGAGCAAGGGGATGGCAAGATGGAGGAAGAGAAGCTTCATTAAAGTTGTGGCTGGGAGGGAGATGAGGGCAGGTTTAATGTGAGCTAAGCAGTGAACACGGCAGGTTGGCAAATAGCTACTAGTTAGTAAGGAATAGACTAAATCTAATAACTGGACAGTTGGCAGGTGGACACAGAGTAGTTATGAGCTTGGTGAGGCTCACAATTAGTGGGCAAAGCATGTATTAGATCAGAGATGTAGTGAAACAAGGATTACTCAGCTGGCTGAGTCAACTTGACTGGGTTAGATTTGCCTGTAGCATTAGTGTCACTTATGCTAACTGAAAGATCTGGTAAAGAGAGTGAAGTTAGTGCATATGTGCACAGGGACTTGATTAGTGGCTGTATGTATGTAAGTTGACTGGATGAGCTGTAACAATTGTAGTGTCCTGTTAGAAAGAGACAAAAGAGGGGAATAAGAGTTATCGGGGAAGGGAAAACTGTAGAAAACAATAAGAACAAGAGGAATCTACAGCCATCGGCATGGAAATGGCTAGACTACACCACATTACTTCAAAATTAATGGCTAGAAATAATTCATACTATATGTCAGAGCCAGGCTTTCTGTTACATAAATAGCAGGGGAAATCAAGAGTGCTTTCTCTCTATGTGATGTCCAGTGGGCTATGGTCTTGATAAATTGGGCTGACACAGGAAGCAGACATTTGGAGCGAGGAAAGGCATGGATATCAGCTTATCTTCATCCTGATTCAGCCTCTAGCTCTGCTGTCCTTCCCCAGACACACTGAATTTGGTTGTACTTAAATAATCTTGGGTTTTATCTCTAGTATTTTGGAATACAATTCTTCTCCAGAACACTCTTCTCTATTTCGAGCACCATACTTCATTCTCTGAGCTACCGAATTCTTTTTTTACACTGACATGTACTCCAAATGTTTTTTGTTTGCTTGCAATTTTAACACATTTCTTTCTTCACTTTTTTTTTTTTTTAGAATACTCACAACTTTTAATCAATATCACATCAATTAATCTTTTTAGTTTACAGTTACGTCTGGAATTATGTAGACAGTGATGCTCTTAATGAGTTTGGCTTTGTATGTCACCAGAACAGATTTCAAAAGAAACAACTGAGATGTAGATGAAATGCAGAATTTCTGCATTAATTAAACAGGCTGAACAAAAATATATTGAAGATTTAGGAACATCAATTCTTATACAGATATGTCAGTTAGCACTTCAAATATAATTGAACAAACCATCATATATTAATATAAATTGTGTTTTAAATACTTTAAATTTTTGCAAACAATGAATTTCTAAAGTCTGAATCCAACTCAGATAACCAAAGAAATGTGTTTCACCTCCTTTCTCTAAATTTGATCCTTCCTCTCATTCCAGTAAGGATTGAACTTAGTTTCTGCTATCCAGTATATTCTCTTTCACAGTTAGCCTGAGTTTTTATTTATTTATTTTTTATTACTGAAAAAGCTTAATTGATTTCTGTTCTTGAGAGAGATCACTGATCATTGGTTTGCCTCTTCTGCTGAGGCCTCTGTATTTACTTTAGTGAAGTATTCTTTACTTGAATTAATGTAAGGTAGTTTTCACTATGGAAGTGATCATGTGACCATACACCACTGCTTTTTTGTGCTAAATCCATATCATTTTGTGTAGCCTAACTCACCAGTGTTTTCTGCTTTTCACAGGATGTACCAGACTGTTAATTTCAACACTTCTAATGTCCCAGCTATCTCTCTGTTGGATTTTTTTCTCACATGCAGTATAAATATTGCCTATTTCAGTTGCTTTGAGGGGTCTTTTGAGGATTCAAGGCAAAGGTTTCAGAATACAATCCTTGCAATCATTTCCTGACCTTTTACCTGCTTAATTTGTAAATTATTAATGAATAAATAATTTATATGTGTACATGAAACAACTTTAAGGTCATTTGTTCAACTACTTTTGGCCCCTTGCAAGTGTAATTTGCCTGAAGAAAGAACTAAACTACATGAAAGACATGGATGGAAAAAATAGCATAAAATTATTCCTATCTCTGGATAAATGTCAACCTTATGTCTATTGCCAAGTCTTTTGTGTCATGCCACGTTCTAAAAAGGTCATGATACAGAGAAAAAATACACAACTAGCTTCTTAAAAAAAAAAAAAGATACACCAATTTACTGTTTCCATGCAGAATTGTAGGCTCACAAAAAGGGAATGGTAGTATCTATCGCACTGTCTGTTTGTTTCAGGTTTCTTTACTTCTTTAGACTAGCTCTCCTTCAGTTAAGGAAGCAACCCGTATTTTATGCGCCCAGGGCAACATCAGTGCTCTTTAGCATTTTGAGCCTGTGTGTTCGGGTTTAAGTAAGAGTCACACTGGGGCCCCACCTGCCTCCTCTGCAGCCTTGTATGGTTGCTGCTGTGAGAGCAAGTGGCAAAAGGTCCACAAATAATCATTTTACCTCTTCTTGCCTCTGGGCATTGTACATCGCTCACAATCATGTTAACCCCTAAAGTCGTCAGGCAAAAGCGGTACAAATTCACTTGATATGGTTTTTGCTGAGGTAAGAAACAGAGCAGGCAAAACAGGAAAACAATGCGTTGTTCTTTTTCTCTTCTGTCTGTGCATGTGTTTCTTTTTCCTTTTTTCCCAAATGAAATCTAATTTGTGAGGAGCTGTGGAGATTGGATTGAGCTGATAAAGTGACTTAATTTTCCACAGTTGACTTTTCTCTGGTCTAACCTTTACGTAAAGCCCTGAGGTCGAAGCTTTAATTATGGTCTAAAAATGACTACAGTGTATCCAACTGCTGCTTGAATACAACACACAGCTTCACCTTACTTATTTAAATTTTAATGACGTAAACAACTTAATTAAGAAAACAGTATATTAATTTATTCATACAGTATACTAAAGCACATTACATTTTGCAGTTCACTTACTTCTAATTTTACCCTAATAACTTGAAACATGTTTGCATTTTTTACCTGCTAAATTTCGAAAATATAAGTGCATTATAAAGCCCAATGAGAATGTGTCAAACATTTGCAAAAAAGAGCGCTGTCTCAAACTATACAGCACGCTCCAAATTGGGATGAGACTGATAGATTCTGCACATTGATTGATTAGATTGAGATTAGCGTGTTTGACGTCAGAAACGGCAAACAAATGATCCCATAAAAAGGGGAAACCTGCGTGGTGAAAAAAAAAAAGAAAAACTGTGGGCACACAGCACCAACTGAGAGGTTTAGAGAGCGCCAAAACCATACTACCACTTCTGCCACAGAAGCTAAGTCAATACAGACTTCCGAGCTTGAAGATGCCGCTTTCAACCAGCTCCACATCCTCCACAAAGAGCGTCCGCAGAGCAGCGTCCGAGCTGGAGAGATCTGATTCCATCACGGTAAGAAATAATTTAGAAAACAAGTTTGTTTTAAATTACAAACAGAAATCTGTGATTGTCTGTGGAGTGATATGTTAAAAAAAATACTTTCAATGAATCACGGAAACTGTTGTATGGCACAAAGAAAACTTGGCAAGATGTTCATTACGCAGCGTCGCTGTCTGGCGCATATCTCAAACAAACAGCTTTTTAAAAAGCCCCGCAGGAAAGAAAGACAAATCCTGCCGTTTCAATTTTACAGTTGAAATTTGCTAAAATGTGTGCTGTGGTCGCTATTTGCTCTTAGATGTGTCGTACGGTTTACCTTGATTGCATTGCCGATCTAATGCGCATTTGGAGATGTAAAGCGCACCCATCAAATATCAAGGGAGACATCCAAGAAGTAAGCAAAGCCCATCAGTTACGTCTATGTGGTGTCGTGTCTGTCTTTTCTTACCGTCTTACAGTTAAATGGTAACAAGCAGAACTTTAATTTCTCTTTTTAAAACAGTCTCCAAGATTCGTCGGTAGACGGCAGAGCTTGATCGAGGACGCGCGCAAGGAGAGGGAAGCAGCCGCTGCAGCGGCAGAAGCTGCAGAGGCCAGTGAACAGATAGTGTTTGAGGAGGACGACGGAAAAGCACTCCTCAACATTTTCTTTACTTTAAGAAACTCCAAGACACCTGCGCTGTCGCGGACACTCAAGATTTTCGAGGTAATCAATCACAGTTTATTCTAATAGAGTTTTAAGGGGTAACTAAAAATTTAAAGATTTATTTTGATTTATATGTGACTATTTATTTTGTTTGTTAATAATTAATTTATGAATGCTTCATAAATTCACACCAAGCTACTGGATTTGCTGTTTTGCAAAGATTCCCATTGGTCGGTATTTGTGTCTGGTCTACTATATTTCTTCCATACTGGTCGGTAATAATACAGTTATCAACATTTGCACTCTAATATTGTAGCTATGACCCATTTTTTGGTGAGACAACAGAGTTGCAATAAGTGTGGGAAAATTAAAACCGGTTTTATAGCAGGTAAGTAGTCGAGGGGAACGTTCACAACAAGGTAATTGTAAAATGTTTTTTATGTTAGTGGAATATAGTGGATATGTAAAGGTTGAATAATATTTTATTGGCTATTGTTGAAGTTGGTTACACATTTTAGTCACACAGAAGTACCTAAAAAGGTTATGGAAGAAAACTATTTGGGAAAAAAATTCTATGTGTTGTGCCTTTTATCGGTGTTTTGTTGTGAGTGCATGATTTATTTTGGAATTTAAAAAAAGAAAGGAGGATGGGGGTATTCCATGTTTTGAACAGGAAAGTGTGCATCCAGAATCAGTTATTGTGCTTCACAAATACACACTCAGCTTGCTGACTGTATTTCAGACATTTGAAGCTAAGATTCACCATCTGGAGACGCGACCATGCCGGAAGCTCAAAGACAGCCTTGAGGGCCTGGAGTACTTTGTCCGCTGTGAGGTGCACCTCTCAGATGTCAGTACCCTGATCAGCTCCATAAAGAGGAACGCAGAGGATGTCAAAACCACCAAAGAAGTCAAATGTAACTGATAAAATAACTGTGAAACATTTTACATAGTCTGTAGAAGTGAGCAAAAAACAGAACAGTTTATTTTTTTCTCCCTGTTTTCTCAACTAGTCCACTGGTTCCCAAAGAAAATTGCAGATTTGGATAGGTGTCATCATCTGGTCACCAAATTTGATCCAGACTTAGACCATGACCACCCAGTAAGTAATGACATTGCCAAGAAGAAGAAATAATTGAATAGAAATAACTGTCATTACTGGGCTTGTTATTTAGTTGGACCGATACAGAAAATGTGATCTGTGTTTGGTATATTTGATTTAAACAGGGCTACACAGATCCTGCCTACAGACAGAGGAGGAGAATGATTGGTGACATTGCCTTCAGATACAGATAGTGAGATGGGCCTTTTCCTAAATACTGCGCACACAACCATAAAAAATAGACATAAAAGTGAAATGTAATAATTGTGTGCATATGTTTGTCCTCAGTGGGCAGTCGATCCCCAGAGTGGAATACACAGAGGAGGAGATCGGCACATGGTAAGGGGCTCTTTCACGTTACTTTTTAATATTGATAATATATGACATGAAAAGTTAAGTCTGAAGTAGCAGTGAGAATAAAATCATAATTTACAATGAACACAAAATGTTTTTATCTATTAAAATATGTTTCATTGTTATTTTGTTTTACTGTGAACACATTGTGCTCAACCCAGCAACCAATGAGTCATTTGCATATGATTGGTCTTTTATGGATGCTTTGGTAAATTAACTTCAGATGGAGGGTGTCACTAGAATAAACTCGAGGTGACAGCTCGAGCTTGTCTGAATGAAAAACATATCCATAGCCTGAGAACAAAGTGTTGTTTGCAATTCAATAGATGTTTATCATTTTACTTGAACAGTTTAGGACAAAAAAAAAGGACACTAATGAATGAATTTAGTCACCAGACCAAGTAGAAAAATTATAGCAAAGTGCTTTTTCATAAGATTTATACGATACAAGAAAAACACAGCATAATAAATAGTTAAACATTGCAGGATAAATCCAATCTAAACACTGTTAATTAGGAGGCGCATAACACTAACCATAACTCTAAAACTACACTGCAATTTTACTTATTTCCAAAGTTTTTCCAAGATTTTGATTTTAATAAATGAAACCTCAATTTTTATGTAATTAAATACTGATTTAGGCGAGAAGTATATTCAACCCTGAGGGACTTGTACACCACCCATGCCTGCAGTGAATACCTTGAGGCTTTTCGTCTCCTAGAAAGGCATTGTGGGTACAGCCCAGACAACATTCCCCAGCTGGAAGATGTGTCACGCTTCCTCAAAGGTAAAAATGGGATAAGACAAAATGAAAAAAGAAAAGATACCTAAATACAGACGCTTAGCAAATGTAGACTCCACCTATCAGGGTTTGATTCTCTCTCTCTCTCTCTCTCTCTTGCTTACTGTCGCTTCACCACCGTCCCCCTGAACACACATGCAGAGCGCACAGGATTTCAGCTGCGTCCAGTGGCGGGCCTGCTCTCAGCCAGAGATTTTCTGGCCAGTTTGGCATTCCGAGTGTTCCAGTGCACCCAGTACATCCGACATGCTTCCTCCCCCATGCACTCCCCAGAACCGTGAGTACTACTGTGACTCTTTTGGCTTTGTGCTTCAACTAATTATAAAGTATACAATCAGAAATAGCTCCATAAAAACAAAAGCAAGTGAAATTACACCTAGCATCTGCTAATAGCAACAATAATTCATATTAAAAAGCTGCCGTATGCAAAAGCTGTTGTGTTTATGTAATTATTTTAAGATTCAATATGTTTTTCTTTAGAGAACAGGCTTGCTTTCATTCTGTTACTGTTATGTAATCAGATTGAATTTCCAGTTTGTGATCATAAAGTCTGCATCCAATCAAACTGAACTGTGTGGTGTTTTTCATTTAAGATCAAACATTGTCGTGAATTAAAATAGCTGTTGCTTTCTCTTCAGTGACTGCGTCCATGAATTACTGGGCCACGTACCCATGCTGGCTGATCGCACTTTTGCCCAGTTTTCACAGGTTAGTGCTGAAACGATTAGCAGCCTTACAGATCATTCAGTTCTTTTGTGCTATTTAGCAAGAATTGATCTATTATTTTCCACAGAACCTTGGTTTGGCTTCACTGGGGGCTTCGGATGAAGATATTGAGAAACTGTCCACAGTAAGACTTTTGTCTTCGAACACAAACAACACATGCAAACTGTATAAAAATTACTGCGGTGAAGTTTGGGGTTGAACCTCATGTTGCCAGCCCATCCCCCAACAGAGACACACACACACACACACAAACACACACACGCTCCCACGCTTCTTAGCCTGGGCTTCAAGCACGAACTGAGATACATATCCCATATAGTAAACAATAGAATTAACTATTGCTAAAATATCTTTCAAAATACATACATACTTTGGACAGCCTTGTCTAAAATCTAACATGTAACTAATGCACTGATTGTCCATACTTCTTCTCAGTCACCTCCTTTCTGTTTTTCCATCAGCTGTACTGGTTCACGGTCGAGTATGGCTTATGTAAACAAAATGGTGAGGTGAGGGCTTATGGAGCTGGGCTGCTTTCCTCTTATGGTGAACTTGTGGTAGGTTCACACATTTTTTTTCTTTAATGCAGCACACACAGACAGCTGTGAGCTAATTCTCCATTTTTTTTAAACTTCCAGCACTCTCTGTCTGATGAACCAGAGACAAGAGAGTTTGATCCAGAGGCTGCAGCAGTGCAGCCCTATCAAGACCAGACGTACCAGCCTGTTTACTTTATTTCTGAGAGTTTTTCAGATGCCAAGGAGAAATTCAGGTACTGCTCTTTATCGTACCAGACATACACATACATAAGAACATGCAGAACTGATAAAAAAAATGTAAAAAAAAAAACAACAACAAAAAACAAAAAAGAGAGGGGTTATGTGAGGACGAGGTCAGAGAACAGCCAGCCAACCCCCGAGGCCACAAACTATTGTAGGTCAGCCATAGCAGCCAGAAGACAGCTGTTCCTAATGTAGTCTTCCTTACCAAGGCAAAACTCTGGAGTTTTATTTGGCAAACAGATCAAATGCTGCCCTGCAAAACAAGTAGCTTAAGTGAGTGTTTTCACAATATTCAGCCTCTAGTAGAATGCAGCACATGACATCCCGGACACACTGGATGAGAAAATACCCGCACTGGAATGTTTGAAAGAGCACAGAGAACATTGTGAGCATCAATACATAGGAGTATTTTCTTTATGTTGTGGAATCCACAGTCTCAATAATTTGCATGCATGTGCAACATGGCAAATTATAACACAAGGACAATTTGCAGGCATGGTTGCTTTAGTCCATACTTTCAATTGGAGCATAAAGACAGCCCCATTTGAAATCTTTAAGTTTCTGACTTCTTTACATCTTTACAATTTTGACCAGGGCTTATGTAGCTGGCATCAAGCGTCCCTTCTCAGTCAGATTTGATCCATATACCAGCAGTGTTGAAGTACTGGACAACCCAGTGAAGATCCAAGGAGGCCTGGAAGGTGTGAAGGATGAGCTTAAAGTGCTGACAGACGCCCTAAGTGTGCTATCGTGATGATGCGCTGTCTTTCACCATCCGCCTGTTGTTTGCTTTTCTCTCCGCTGAGTCCACGCTGTCGAAGATCGCCAATGTGTTCATATTTCTGTGCCGTACCTGCTGTATGAATCTGAGTTTTGCTTGTTGTGGTTGGCTGGTTGGCCAGCAAGGTTGCAACCATTAAAACTTCAAAACTCAGCGCTGACAAAGTATCCAAAGATCTTAAATGCTTGCATTTGTGAAATGATGGGGTTTTACTGACTGGACCATTCATGCTTTTAAAGTTTGTTGTTCTATCCCATGTGTCAAATCTAGAGTCACATCAAAGGGAACTCTGATAATGAATGTATTAAAAGAAGACTATATAAGTATGGTATAGATATTTTGAAATTAAAGAATTATAATGGTGTATATTTGGATCATTTATTTTATTTAGAAAAAAATCTGTAACTGCTCTGTCAAAAACTTTATTTTCCAAATATGTGAATTTAGCTTTTGAGTAATTAAATCCATGGCTTTCATATGCTGTTCTTGTTTTGCATTGTGTATTTTATGCTGGTTTCGTCTTGCAGTGTAAATGCATAATACAAAAAAAAAGGGGGGGGGGAAGAAAACATAGTTTCTATGTAATAATAAAGAACTGCAAATTAACATTTCACTATCGTTTCTGTGATTTATCAAGTTTTTATTCCTACAGTTAAACTAAAAATATAAATAATAGCATTATATTTGATAGGTTTTGGCTCTTATCGCTGATGGGAAAACCTAGAAATACTTTCACATGAATTATTAGTTAACGACACCTGGCTGCTTCTTGCTTTACATTTGTCTATCGCAAGAGGGAGCTGTCTAGCTGTTTTAGCCTGCCTCATCATAAAATCACAGCATATTTATTGAATTTTTTTTAAGAGAATAAATCTTAAGGTTCTCTTCCTGTCACCAATCTCTGTTTTGAGTTAAAAACAAGCTAAAGCTCACAAACAACCTCAAGATATTTTAATGACACTAAATGCACTACAGAAACGCTATTGAATGTGCTGTATTGAAAATAAATAAATAAATTAGAAATCAGCCGTTTTTGAAACTGTTATTCTGCATAATCATCGTTTAACTGAGTAGAAAAGATAATATATAAATTACGTTTCATTAAAGGATCTACTTTTTACAGCGCGTGCTGTTTTGAAATAACCCCGAGAAAAGCTGTGCATAAGAGAGAAAAGTTAAGCTGTGAAAGAGAACACGAGTTTGCTGGGACACGCTTCCTTCTGTTCAGGTAAGAAGATGCGATCAAATCCAGGATTCAACATTCCAGGACAAAAGCTGGAAAGCCCAAAGCTGGAGAACAAACAAACGGAGGTACCGTAACCAGACCAGCAGGTGTCAGTATGTGTCTGAAGACACGTCCAGATCTTTAACTTCACCAGAGCGCACACCGAAATAAGGGGGCCCTCGAGTTTCATAAAGCATAACGTGAATGTGCGTGTTTATATGTTAAAATCAGATTTTCAAAGTATGGATCACTCTTTGTATACTCTGACGGTACCTATTCCATATCTGCAATGAAGTAGTGCTGCTGGACTGTACGATGCATATTTGTCATAATGTGCATACTAATGCATTAGTAAAGCTTTTAAAAAAATCTCCACATTTGTCTCACGGCTGACTCTCCATCATATGACCATCCATCATATCTGTGGCTTGAGACATGCCTGCATCTACTTTCCCACTTGGTGTCCCGCTGCATCCGCTTTCTACAGCATCAACCCCGTTTACCATCTCCCCTTCACTGTCAGGCACCTTTGACCCCAGTGCCTGCATCTACACAGTCTGAGGAAAGCCGCAAACCTTGGCCACAGTGATTCCACTGAATGTTAATCTTAATTACAGCAGGGCGGAGACATTGACATTTTTCTTGGAGTCGAAGGAATTACCCCTATTCTTGTTCAGTCTGCGTCCTGTGTGTAAACATTGTGATTGTAGGTTACAGTGCGTAAACGTGGAAAATGCCCATGGAAGTGTTCCATATTTTGTGACTCTCACCCTCTTATTCTCCCTTCAAGCACTTTCATAAAACGTCTCTGGGCCTTTTTTTTTTCATGGGCGAAGAGGAGGAGCAAGGGGTGGGGTGGGTGTAAGGGGCGTGCTTTAGTATATAATACCTCTCCCTGAGAAGTTTTGCCTGTCGCCTAGTCTTTGGGACAGCTTCTCACTCACCATCTCTATAGTTTAACCAACTGGGAAACTAACTCACCTGCAATCTCTCCAACCAAATAATTCCCAACATTTTGACTACTGCCATCTGACATGGAAACCCAGCAAAGATACGGACATCACTCACTTTGCCACACCTGCCGGAGAACGCAGAACAGCAGAATGAAGGTAACCAAAGAACAAGCAAATTGTTTTATACTCTCCGGCTCTGCCGTGTGCGTAATGAAAGACGTCTGACAGGGTTATAGCGGTGTTGTCTTGGTTTTATAAGTAGGAAAACCAGTTCGGGTTCTGTAGATGCAGTGCTCGCATCAGTTTTGTGCAGTATGAGAACCGGGACATCTTTTGATTTGTATGCAGCAGAGAAAGTTCAAGATGCATAAACGACGAGGAGAAGCTTTGCGGCATTTGGGATAGAAAAAGAACAAGTAATTTTAGTCTTCTCGCGCCTGGATGGTGTCGTGGACACGGAGCAAACAGCTGATTTTTTACCGGCAGATAGGGGGCGGCAGGTTTGAGGGTCAGTGAGCTCATTCCGGGGTGAGCAAAGGGAAAATATATGCTGAGTTTGGTGTTTTCGGCTAGTTAACTATCGAGCAGCCGGCCTTGCAACTTAAGGAGGGTTGTGTAAGAGTGGAAAGCTGGTGAGACTGGCGACTTGGTTTTTTTCCTCCAGAATAAGCACTTCTTCAGGTGCAACAGACATTCAGCTGATAATAGCGGGCGGGGAAGGTGAAGAGCGGGTCTGCACATTGTGACTTGATTTGAGATGATTTTCTTTTTCTGAATTTCTACTTTGTCGAACATTTGAGCACGTACACCGTACACACCGGGAGCCTGTGATGAAGACTGTACCCTCTTCGTCTGAAAAAAAAAAACTGGCTGATTTTGATTAAAAAAATGGTATTTAACTGTCATTAACTGTTATTTTGTTAACGATTTCTGTATGCCACAACTTTCTGTATGTCATGGCTACATTTGGTGACCCCCATGCTTCATTCCGCAGGTCCAGAGGATGTCTTCGACGAGTCGGGCGCTGCTCTTTGCACTGGCCCTGACGCTCTACGTAGTGGAAATGGCCTCGGCGGAGACGCTGTGTGGGGGAGAACTGGTGGATGCGCTGCAGTTTGTCTGTGAAGACAGAGGCTTTTATTTCAGTAGGTTTCAAAGCATTACAAGTTTTCACGATGGGCTGCGTGATTGCTCATTTGTCTGTTGAATCTCTCTGTTGTTCGCTTGCACACATCTGTTTGGAGCAGAGGTGGGAAGTAACGCAGTACAAATACTTCGTTACTGTACTCAAGTATAGTTTTCAGTTAGAGTTTTTGCTCCCTACATTTTTAAACAGATATCTGTACTTTCTACTCCTTACATTTTCAAAACAAGCTAGCGACTTTTGCTTTAATCCATTTGAGGGTGGTTATTATTTCACGTCATTGCGAGCCTTCAAACATCAAACCGATTTGAGCGTTAACAGGCAATCACGTTTGCGTATTAATCACCAGTGGATGTCGCACAAAAAGAGACGAAAGAGGCAAAACCGAGTACCATAGTCAGTGGTTAAAGTTGGAAGGTTTTTTTTTTTATTTGTTTCTTTTTTTAACCTGTTTAGGACAAACAGGTGAGTTTGCTGTACTGTGATGGATTTTAAGTAAAGAACAATGTGTGACTGGTACACAGTGGCTGTGTGCTCATGGTCAGAGGAAGGTTACATCAAATGTAGCTGATGTTGCTTGGATTTATTCACTGAATTCTACCTTCATACCAACTGTATATTGTCTAATATAAGGACAGCATAAACAGTGGATGAAAATCAGCGAGGACAATTTATGCAACATCTGCTGACATCTTGTTGAATTCAGCAAAGAGAAGTAAACCTCAGAGCAGCAGCAGCAGTACAGATCAGCTGATCACAGCCTTTACACAAAGAAAATCTACTGGAGCTCTCAATAGAAATTCTTGTGAGTTGTGACTCTTTCCCCTACACTGAGCCATTACAGCTGATTTTAGGGTCCCCCACCTGCTGAATCCCACTTTAACCTCTTCCCTACTCATTTTCCTGTTTAAAACCCTCTACAATGTAAGCAACAGAAAATAGAGAGACTTTTTATTTTCCCCCCTTTTCTCTAAAATTCAGACTGAAATTCTGCATTCCTATTTACCAATATTATTTAATTATTACATTAGTATCACACAAGGTTCAGTGAGCTTTGCACAAAAATAACTGGTAGAAATATTCCTCAAAGAGCTACTTTTACTTTCTTACTTTGAGAACATTTCAGAGCCTGTACTTTTTCACTTTTACTTGAGTAAAGAAGTTGCTTCAGTACTTCAACTTTTACTGGAGTATTTTTAACACTAGTATCTGTACTTCTACTTAAGTACAGAATGTCTGTACTTTTGCCACCTCTGGTTTGGAGAGCTGAGACTGTGCTGCGGTTGTGTGGTATGCGTGTTTGCTATTTTTCTTTCTCACGCACTCACTCACACTAGCGCGTGCGCATACACACAGGGGGAGATTATAGCCAGCTGTGTGTCTCAAGACCTGGTCCAGGCTTCTCTCTCTGCTGAGTCTGCTTACAGCCCATACCTCTCATTGCATATGAAAGACTGGTGAACTCCAAAGGCACACACGACTGGCAACACAATGGGCTGCTTGTTTACCAGTAAAGTAATAGCACCCCATGAGGCATACCAGTCACCTCAGCAATAGTGTTCCCAGGCCAGGAGACCACACTGATGAGTTGGTTGAGGTGGGGGGTTGTTGATGTCAGGCTAAGAGAAGAGATCATCAATTCTAATCATTGCTTCCATGAAGATGGAGTAATTGTAAAGTATTGTGTGAGGAAGCATTGTGGTAGCTGTTAATCCTAAACTGCAAAAGCTTCTGTTCGCACAGTCTGCACTGTTTGTGACACACATAACTTCACCTTCCTCTCAATAATCTGATTTCAAACACTTCAGCTGAAAAAAAACCAAACAATTTTAGCTGTTGCTTTGAAAATCAAGGTGTTTTCTTGTGTGCTGCTTGCCACAGCAGCTTCTTTACCAATCAGGAAGATCGTTATCCAATTTGGGCCAACATAGATGTGCTCCCTTCTCTTTGTCCCCCCACCCCCTGCATCACATTCTGGTTTTCTTCTGCTATCAAATCTGGCCATCCCATGAGATTTCTCAAACATTGTGTGGGTCACAGGACAGCAAACAAGGCCTTTATTCATTGTGGATAATGTTCTCCTGTGCAACATGCTAACCATCCAACCCTTTTTTTCTACACCTTTCTCTCTCTTGCTTTAGCCCTCTTTTGTTATGCATTCTTTACCTCTGTTTTGACCCTCACATTCCCTCCCTGCACCCATCCCCTTTCTCCTGGTATCTCTACTTTCCTACTCTTCCTCTCTCACTCCTCAGCGTCTTTATCTCTGCTGACTTGGCAGAGAACAAGGTCACAGAAGAGTTTTCCATTTTATGTATTTTGCTATGCCTAATATACCCGAGAACTTAGATGTCTTTGCTGCTCCCGTTTGTTCTCTACAGCACAGGGTGTTTACTTGTGTATTCACTCATTTAAGGACTTCCAGATAGCCCTAATCAGATTATCCTCTACAAACAAAAAGATTTGTTGCAGTTGGCCATAGAGTTCCTTTTATCCTCTTTGCTCCAAGGGCTGCTATGACTGTCGAAGTAATCCTGCAAAAACAACCTTGGTTCATTACTGATGTTGTGTTTGCAGTCCCTAACCTCTACGTCTTCATTCCTTTTTGTGTTTTTCCTCAGGTAGGCCAACCAGCAGGGGTAACAACCGACGCCCCCAGACCCGTGGGATCGTAGAGGAGTGTTGTTTCCGTAGCTGTGACCTCAACCTACTGGAGCAGTACTGTGCCAAACCTGCCAAGTCCGAAAGGGACGTGTCAGCCACCTCTCTACAGGTCATACCAGTGATGCCCGCACTAAAACAGGTACGTCTAAGCAACAACAACAACAGGCCAGTATGGGAAATAGTGCTAATCCCAGCTCTATCTGTCCTCCCATCTCCTGTGCCCCCATTCACCTCTGAGGCTAGCCCCTATGTCACTGACTCTTGAGTAGAGTGTACCCACGCTAACGCAGTTATATCTAGTTAACTGGCCAATGGAAAGCGCTCAACTTACAAAGAAAGTGCTGACAGTCATGGAAAACATCACAAAAGTCACAACACGTTATATTCAGGAAAAGGGAGTGTGTTAAGTGCGTATATGAGGGATGGAGTCTGTAAGATGGTGGACAAAATGTATTTGTGCCTGTCCCGAACCACCACAGCTCTTCTGAAATATGTCACAGACATGCAGAAGAGTTTCAGATCTTTTTAATGGATTCACAAGAGGAATTGCTTGCCAGACCTCTTAAATCCAGTTAAACTTTTAAGCAAGCATAAAAAAGATGTTTTTGCTTTGACTTCCCATAAAATCAGTACTGGTGGCATGACACTGCTAAAAATGTATAGATATAAATACCGTTACTGAGGAAAGTAATAGGCATTTGAAAGAAAGAAAGAAAGAAAGAAAGAAAGAAAGAAAGAAAATAAAAGGCTGTTAGGGACTTAGTTTGGACATGTCTCTAGTTTTTCTGTGTTGGGAGAGTTGATGGGTACAGCCTGCTCTGAGGGCCAGCTGTTCTTGGGCTATTGAGAAGGCCTGGAGTGAATGAAGGGGGATAAACACTCTTCAAGTGGCAGGACCAAAACAAGCCATTCAGATCTAGCACTGGCTACTCACGCATAAATTCTAGCTTCACTGCGACCCCTCCCGCTTTGTCCCTGGTGCTCAAGACAACACCTAGCATTGTTTAAAGGAGTCTTCTACGTAAGAATTGAAGTTTGTGAATTGTGTTTGTGTGCCTTTCTATTATTTCTGTGAAGGCTACAAAGTTCAATGAGTGGCTGAGTGAGTGCCAGCTCCTCATATGTATATGAGACAAGTGACCGCCCTTCCCTTTGACATTATGTTAAAGAGGCTGAACTAGGTGCTTGTTGACAGCTTCTCCCAGTTAAGGAAACTAAAACAAGGACAAGGCGAATCTGTTATGACGTTCAGCACTCTAAGAATGACATTTGATTTCCGTTTCACTGGCCCAAAAATGACTAAATGTTTTCACATAATAAACAAGGCTTTCCTCCATTGTAATAAGCACTTGAACAATATCTTATCACCCTAATGAACTGACTCCCTCTTTTCCCTTTTCTCCTCTATTTTCGCCCGCACGCCACAATAGGAAGTTCCGAAGAAGCAACATGTGACCGTGAAGTATTCCAAATACGAGGTGTGGCAGAGGAAGGCGGCCCAGCGGCTCCGGAGGGGTGTCCCCGCCATTCTGAGGGCCAGAAAGTATAAGAGGCACGCGGAGAAGATTAAAGCCAAGGAGCAGGCTATCTTCCACAGGCCCCTGATCAGCCTTCCTAGCAAGCTGCCTCCCGTGTTGCTCACCACGGACAACTTTGTCAGTCACAAATGAGCCCGCTGCCAGCCCTTTGCACAGACAAGAGTTTTGAGGGTGAAAAAAAGACTAGGGGATTATAGCTTTGTCTCTGACGTCATTTCTGTGGCAGTCCTCTTTGACCTCCCCTGCCCTGTCCGAGCTCACCAATCCCTCCCCCTGCACATATCCACTACGTCTTGAACCCCTGGCCCTTTTCTAATGCCCCCCTTCCCCCGAACTCCCCCCTCCCCACCAACCCACCCTCCTCTGGCACACAGACATGCCTTCACATTCTTCCTGTCTGAACTCTTTCTCTCCCACTCTCTTTCAGTCACTGATACAAAAGGCACAAACACAAATGTCGAACAAAAAGTTAACAATTCGGCTGAATGCGGTTCAGGTGGATCCTTAAGCAAAAGACAAAAAGAGAAGGGAAAAAGAAGATGAAAGAGATCTGTCGTTTGCAAGTGTCAAGAGGACACCTAGCGGAATGTTTTTTGTCCTTGTGGAAGACAACTGAAAGTGAAGAGCTGCTTGCATGAAAGAATCCATTCCACCTCATTTTTCCTGAGGCGAAAAGAAAATCTCTGTTAGTTCTTTAGTTTGCACCTCTACCTATAATGGGACTTCCACACTGTAAGGAATTATTTTGTAAAATTAGATTCCTGTTCCAGCACCTTTTGATCACAAACAAAAAGCAGAAAAGAGTCTGCAAAATTGCACATTGCCACGGATTACGTCAAAGTAAAGAAAAAAATGGCACTATTTTTTTATGAACAATGAACGTGTAGCTTAAAAAAATGTCATGGTGCTAGCTTTGGGAATGGACTCAAAGAAGAGGTGGAAAAGCACGTTTTTTTTTCTTTGAATTAATAATTAAAGCTTTCCGTTTTAAGGAAAGTGTGACTTTTTAAAAAAAGGAAAATAAAGGATATGGGGGAGCTCCTGGCAGTGGCAATGTCAAGGGGGAAGAGTCACTGAGGAAAAATATGGGCTGTGTTGGCATCTAGGCTCATGGTGAGTGCTAGCGGCTGCTATTTACTAGTTTGCCAGCATAAGCAGCAAGGGATGACCCGAGACCTAGTCCCTGTTCCTCCTGTCCCTCTGAGGCTGCTGGACACATGGAGCACTATGGGGACACATACGGGACACCATGGACCACCTGGATTGGGACAGTACTATAGTTCGGGGACAGTACTTCCTGTTTGCCATGGCTTTGCGGACTGTTCTGGCAGGAAGTAACATGGCATGGACTAAGAACGAGTGGGATAATGATGATTATATTTTATTTTTTGTCTTTTTTCATATCAATGTTTCAATGAAAAAAAAAGGAAAACCCTGTCAGTTTCTGGTACCGTGACATTCCTGTTTTTCCAAGTTAGTTTTTATTGTTATGATGTTATTTTACAGTTATAAAGAAAGGGAAAAAACAGCAATAATGTCAACTAACATTTTATTTTTATTGTATATCAGTAGTATTCACATGCTTTTGCCTGAAAACAAATACTTGAAAATATATATGTATATATATATATATATATATATATATACATATACATATATACACGTCTACATGTATATATATATATATATATATATATATATATATATATATATATATATATATGTATGTATGTGTGTATATATATATATATACATATATATGTGTGCATATATATAGATATATATAGACATTCATATATATATATATATATATATATATATATATATATATATATATATATATATATATATATATATATTAGATATATATATAGATATATATAGATATATAGATATACTATTAGTTTCCAGGGACGTTGTGTTATTTTCCTTTAGTCTGAGCTGTACCTTGCGTAATGAGCCGCCAAGCTTTTTTGTTTGTTTGTTGAAATACAAATAAGGGCACTGTATAAAGGCATTATTTATTTTGTTATAAAATATATTTGAAAAATTGGTCCAAATAATATACGTAGCACTGATGCTCAACTGCTAGATTTATTTTGTATGATCTCTGTTTTCCAATTGGAGTTGTAAGGCTTTTTTTTGTAGATGCTTTGTACCAAAAATGTTGTTTTTTTCCTGTTTCATTTGCCATAGTCCTTTAAATTAATATTTTAACAGCAGCATAGCCTGGATTGCTTAGGCATGTTATGTCACAAAAATAGGCACATACTCCTAATCTGTCGGTCTGCATGGATTTCCAGAAGCCTGTCAGGGTTGTCTGAGAAAATGAAAGCATCAATGAGTAACTCTTTCATTGCTGAAAAAAATGAGAAATAACTGTTCAACATGGATATTACTCAAACCCACTATGTTTTTTTAAGCCACTTTAGTATTGATGGCAGGGGAGGGGGAATGACGAGTCCTTCATTAAACTGTGTCTTTATAAGTGTGCATGGTGTCCTATGATCTTCTAAGGAACATCTAATGCAGTGTCAGTCCCACTGATACTCTTGGTCGGGTCATGAGGCCATAAATGTCCACTCAGCTGTGGAGTTGTGGGTTTGCATTACACATGACCTAACCAAGTCATCCTATTCATGCCGACGTTGGTGTGATGCTAGCAAACATCAAAGGTCATTTGAAAGTCACTGTCTGTCAAAGAGAGACTGACGATCTATCTATCTATCTATCTATCTATCTATCTATCTATCTATCTATCTATCTATCTATCTATCTATCTCTCTCTCTATCTATCTATCTATGTCTCTTTTTGGTATAGCACAGTGACTCTGTGCATCATCAACATATCTTGAGCTTGTGCATCATCAATATGCATCTGTATTTGCATTGGGTTTGGGGTTCGGCATTCATCCCTCGCAATCTTCCACTAATGCATCCATTATGCATTTAATGAAGGGCTATCATGCTGAAACATTTCTGAAGCACTCAGGAAAAAAAAATGTGCTCTCTAAGGGAGAAGTGGAATCGTTGCTGAGTTTAGGAGATAATCTTGTTGTGGAAGGTGAGCTGAGGTTGTTACCCATACCTGGCCACAATAATATAGTTCTCTGTAACAAACCACTGAAGCCCATGTCAGAAGCAAGATCAT
Source organism: Oreochromis niloticus (assembly GCF_001858045.2). Classification (NCBI taxonomy): domain Eukaryota; kingdom Metazoa; phylum Chordata; class Actinopteri; order Cichliformes; family Cichlidae; genus Oreochromis; species Oreochromis niloticus. The sequence goes on along the minus strand of NC_031972.2, from coordinate 59,578,484 downwards.
CCTGTGCCACATTGTCACAGTTTCCTCCTCTGTTGTGTCATGCATCACCCCATGAAACGGTGACTCAATGGATAGTTGCCATATTGTGGTGTAGAGTCGAGAGAACACTTTGTCTTTTTTCTGTCAGAGAGATCTCAATTATCAAGGCTGCATCTTGTCTCTAATTATATTCTACTTCAGTTGTGCAACAAAGCAGGCAGTGCAATTATTATTATTATTAATATTATTATAATATTTTATATTTTATTTTATATTTTCCTGCTAGGACTGCATTCATTCACTATTGTAATGTTCAAACAGGCTACTCTAGTGTTCTTATGAATGGCGTGGAAGACAACCACTTCTTTTCGCTGAATATGAAGAAATATCTTGCTGAGCAAAGGCAACTTCTTCTGTGTCAGTAGATCACTCAGCCTGTGTGTATTTTATTGATTTAACCTCTGCACGCTAGGACGTCCGAAATGCACAATTCATGTACTTTCATTTTTAATATCAATAAAAAAACATTTTATCAAAGATTCAATGCTGATTTATTACTTTGTTCAGCACATTTGCCTGCCTTGGATGTGTGCTTACATTTTTCTTTATGTGTGCATTTTTGAAATCCCTTTATATTGGTTAAACCTTATGTACCCTATAAATGATTTATTACGTCTTCAGGCCTTGCAAAAAATCTCCAGCTGCTTTTAGCACCCACTCTCTTCCTCTCTGGTGACATGCAGGAAACAGGCTTGCCACAACTCTTCAGACCTTCTCCTTCTGCATGCCACACTAAACCTGACCTGTTCTCACTGCCTTTGGCACACCCATCTGTACATCTATCCATCCATCCTCCAGTGGCTTGCCAACTACCGGAGTAATCTCCCCTTCAGGGGCCTATTTTAGTAACCAACATGTCTCAAATTATCACATGCATATTCTGTAAATGGCCCAACCTTTCATTGTTGACATGCATACACACACCCACCCATGAGATGTCTGTTGCCAGGCAGATTTACAACATGCTATCTTTGTTCCCAGAATGGAAGGGGTTATCTTTGTTCAACAGTTTATTGAAGTTCTTTGCAGTGTTTTAGGCTGGAATCAAAGACTTTGAATTTTACAACCATAGGTGGAGGATCTATTTTTCTTTGGCTTTGGTGCAAAGTTTTGTCTTACAATGATGGGATGCACATGTGTTGCTTCTGGCAAAGTGGAGAAGCTGGTGGGCTAATGTAGAGGAGCTCATGTTCTATGTTTTATGGTCATAAATCGCACTATTAAATCACCTTTGCCTGTCTCATGAAACCTTATTGCCCCACTAAGGAGTCTGTTCCCCCACAAAAACAGGGGAAAACACTGGAAACATATACTATCAAAAATGTTTTGTTTCTGAAGCGAGGCTCGTTGTGACGATGTGAGCATGTGTGCTTTGCTCCATACTTGTTCCCTGCAGCCAGGATGACTCTTTACAGTTATAGTTAAATATTAAAGCAGGAACTGTGCTCCTTAGCATCCAAAGCAACACAAGATACCAGTCAAACCAAAAAATCTAAGGCTAAGGTGTCAAGTTTATTCAAGGCTATACTGCAGTAGTAGTAGTAGTAGTGTAGCACAGTCTAGAAAGAGAAATTGCAGTAGAGCTGAAAGAAATTGCATTTTCATTAATGATTCCAATATTGAGTATTAATCCCTTTTACATAGAACAGAACAAAGCTTTTCTTCCCATCTGTCCGAGGTATGCATGTGATTTCAGCTAGGGCATTTTTAACTTCTTAAATTTAAACGTACCATTGTGTCTAAATCTGGAGCCAGGACATATTGCCACTATAAAATTATCCTAAATAAGTAAACAATAGAGAGAGCACAAAAATTGCCACCTCAACATAAAAGTGGTGGAGACAAATATGCCATAAACGCAAACCCACGTATCCATCCCCAACAGAGAGGCCTCCTGAACTGTGGAGTGGAGTGGAGATGTGGGTGGCACAACTCTCCCAGGCCTGACATTGGAAACTGCCAAAGAGCACACTAGAGTTAGTTGTGGTTGGCCGGATGCACGGGATGCATGTAAGGCCAGGCCAACTATTGAGGCACAGGGTTTGGCAAGCCCAGACCATCACAGCCCAGCGTGGCTACACAGGCCAATTAAGATGGGCCTTCTCCTCTCCTTTCTTCTCCTCTCCTCCTCTATCTCTCATCTCTCCCTCTCTCTTTATCTCTCACTTTCTCCCTTGTACTCCCTCTCTCGGTCCTCACAAAGCGTGCTCACACATTCCTCCTTTCCCACTTTGTCTCTCTAATTGCTGTGGACTGAAAAGAGGATGGAGAGAAGGCAACGAGATTGAGAGGAAGAGACAGTGAGAGGGAGAATTAGAGGGAAAGGGGGTCATACCACAGAAGCTCTATGTCCAGGACAAACTGTATTGGCCATCTGGAATGGTCAAAGCTCTTGTGTGTGGTGTTTATGGTTACAAGCATCAAACACTTCTTCTGTCAATAATGACACAGAAAGATAGTAATTTGGCTAATTTTCACCCAAAGAGCTTAAGTTGGTAATGTAAAACATAATTCAATCTGCATCTTTGCATTGGCTCTGAGGTGGTTACAGCAGAGGCTGAGTATAAAGAGGTGATTGTGTTTCGTCAGCGCCCCACAAAACTACCTAATTGTTGATTCCTAATCAACCAGGAGCTGTGACGAAGCTTTCCTAATTATGTAACGGTAGGTTCGGACATATTAACAATGAAGTGGAAGTTTTAGTGGAATTTCTCCAAAGTAAAACTATGTGAGGAGAAGAGAAGGAGGTCAGGTCTTCTTCATGATCATGTGTGTTTGTTTATATTGTTTACATTGTATAGTTTGTTGTCATAGGTCTTGACTTTTTTCTCTTTCTTTTCAGTTGATATAGACTACATCAGAGTTTGTAAGTGTAAAATAAAACTTTGGGGGTATGACGAGGTAAAAAGAAAAAAGAAAGGGAAAAAAAGAGCTATATGGGGACAGAAAAACAACTCCACAATTTCAGTGTTTGTCTTCCGTCTTTGTCTAATGGTCACTTAAAAACCATGAGAATGATCCATACAGCCCACTCACACACTAAACATAGACAGTTTTGAGTGCAACATTTGTAAAGTTTTGCAATTTTGAGGCTTTTGGTGTCTTGGTCGACAAACACTGAAAGGTCATAGATGGCAGAAACAGAAGAGCAACGTGGATGTGACAAAATGTGATGGACTGTAGACTGCAGGGCCTGAACATGGGAAATGAGGCGGTTAAGCCATATAAAATCAAAACAAAGGGGGAAGTGGTTTCCATTGTGGTCACTGGGTCATTGCATGACAATTTCCTCTTACTGGAAAACAAGGGGGTCACAGCTTTACACTTAAATATACTCTGTGTGTGGTGCAGACTCTGCCTGGGCTATACTTACTCACAGGGGTTAAATGTTACACTCTATGGGCTCTTTAAGGATGTAAAACTATCTGCATTTTCACACAAACAAAATTAGTGCATGTTATCCATACTCCCCAACTAAGATTGCCTTTATCAATTTTATTCATTTTTGTATCGCTAAAGACTTTAAATTAATTGGAGGTGTTGCAGAAAAAGTGAAGTGGGTGGCAGTAAAGATTTAAAAGCGAAACGCTGCACTTAATTAAACAAAGTCAGCATCTTGGAACGTTTAAAGTTTCAGAGTTTTTAACTTTAACATTATCCAGGTGGGTCCTTACTTTGCTTTCTCAGCGCATTCATCATTGTTGCATGTCAATGTCAGTATGTGGAGGTCACCGGGGCACTACCCGCAACTATATGCACACACATGCGTGCGCGCAGGTAATGCATTCCTGTCAAGATTCATTAAAAACATTAGAGGAGGGATGGGTGCAAAAGTGTGGGAGAAAAAGGAATTCTTTTGCACTGTACTGTTACAGAAAAATTAAAAAGAAGCTAAAGGCAGACAATCACCGATGCTGGCACTTGTTGTGGCAGTAGAGGCACAATAAACCAGGCAGCACAATAACCAGGGACACTCCCCGCTATGTTTGAACAACATATAATTACAGATCAGGATAGGAGAGCCCATTCTGAGGGGAAAATAGCAATCTCTCTTAATTACAAGGCAGGCCATGATCCATACCTATCCCTCACTTCAAATAACTCTGCTGGAAGACTCTCTGCTGGAGTGGCTGGCAAAATTATTTCTGTTCAGGTAGCGCTAAGCAGCACAAGCTCTGAAAGGACTACCAGCTAAAAGGAACTCCACAGACTGACGAGGAAATTCACCGAGGAAATTCCAAGATTTTATGGCATGAAACAAAAAACAAAACAAAAAAAATTTGCTGATCCAAAGGAAAAGAAAAATAACAATATAGCAGGGAAACAATCTTCGCTAACTTCTGCTCACCATGTTTTTCCATTTTTATAAACCATGCACAAATCCCCTTGGAACTTATTATGAGCTTTTGAACAACAAGTGTTGAGTTGGACTTTTGTACATCTCTTGAGCAAGTTCCAGGTTGTGCGTCCAGCTGTCAGGCTCTCACACACAAAAACAGGCTTCAGTCTGAGTCCCCAGTGAACAGCGTCGGCTACGGTAGAGGTTCCTCTCAGGCCAGATGAGCATGCTAGTTATCTTCCCCATATAAACAAGATAAGCTCCATTTCTTTGGCCCTCACCAGGGTCCAGAGGTTAGAGAGTCCATTCTTTCTATTATGCTCTTATGGTTCCTCTGTTTGACCTTTTAATTCTTCTTTTTATTTTCTTGTTTTGTTTTGTGTGTTGTAAGGATAGGTGCCGTGTCTGCTTATTGTCTGACAAGTAACTTCATCTAATTTCAGTTCAGTTCATGTCAATTTTATTAGTTTGCACAAACAGTCAGCTCAGTTCCCTAGAGAGTTTACTGGAATTTTGTTTTTTAATAAGTGCAGCAGTTTATCCCATAAACAAGTACCTTTCTTAAGAATGACAGACATTCCAGATATTGTCGGAGCCCACACACCAACACAAGCAAACACAGACGCACAACAAGGAGAGTGAAAATATTTGTGAGGAAATTGCTCGAGAAGGACATTGCAACTGTGCCATTTGGCTGCACCAAACCATTGTCTGCTGAGACTTGCCATGGAAGCTGGCAGCAGTTGTTTGTGTCTGCTGTGCCATCGTTCAGCCCAAGACCGTCAATTTCATTCTCATGCTTCAGTGAGGTGGATGGGGAGGATGTCCAAAAACGCCCCAGCATAAAGACAATGTATATAGTCTCTACAGTGCATTGTGTCTGTGTGCGTGCATGCATGTAATACAGTGGCAACATTTTTCACTCAAATTAATGAATACATGTACACAAACACAAACTAATAACCGTGCATATACAAACATGCAAAGCAGACATGTAAACACAAGCACGCACATTTACACACACCACTCATATATGAACACATACGCAAATCTATGCACATGCATTTATGTACACTGAACTCTGCTAATGATGGGTGGCAGTTCGATGCTTGTGTGTGTGTTCCAAAAGAACTGGCATTACCACTTGGGCCAAATCAGCCGCCAACAGCAGCAGGCTATTAACAAAACTGTTTCTTTGTTTGCTTTTTTTTTTCCCAGTTTTTTCCTTTTTTCTTTTTCCTCTTGAGAGGCGCCAAGCAATTAATGGTCTGCCTATGGGAGACCAGTAAACCGTGCCGCACATATGCACATTAATACAAGGCATGGAGACAGAGCAGGTTACACCACGACAAAAACATGCATTATACATACATGTAAGTCTGAGCAGTATTATAAGATAGCTGAAAGAAAAGAACACCTTCTGGCATCCAAAATACCAAGATACAATTTGTGTTGGGAAATTCAAAGCTTCCAGGAACATACAGGGATGAAAAGCTGTGTGTATTTATGCGCTGGATGGTAGGTCAATAGTTTCCTTGAACACATTACGGAAAAGACCCAGCTTTTGCTATTTCTGTCGCTGCCAGGAATTAATCTGTTAGTACAAGGAAAAGAAGAAAATATGGTTCGCTCACTGGCACGAGGTGGTAAAACTATGGCACTGAAGTGCAAACAACTTCTGTTAAACAGATGCTATCACTGTTATATTGTACCACTTGAGCAAAGCTGATAAGAAGCACAGCGATATGAAGACGGAGCCAAAAAAGGGAAGAATCAGATGACGTTTGCATAAAGCACCTATGACCTGCCCATCACATTGCCAGGTTTAAAACGAAGCGTGAATTATTTCTATGTAATACGGCTGTTCTCAAGCTGATAAAATCTTACTCATTAGCTTCTTGTAAATGTGTTCTCTGGAGAATTTACATGTGAGCAGCTACAACAGATCTAAGCCACTGAACTGGCTGTCTGCTATTTTTCATATAAAACAAAAATACCTTAGCCATGTTTAAAAAGTTTAATAAGATTTTATATAATTAAGTTGAAAGAAATGTAAAAAATCATTATTATGTATGTGTATAGTGCAGTTCATCATTTTCATCATTTTCAATGCATCCTGCCGTTGTGACCACATTGCATTAGTGAGCGTTAAGGGCTAATGGCCTGCTGCCAGCAGACTCACAGGACTCCGGTCCATGGTTCAATATCTACACCTACCCTTTCCAATGGTACAAAAATCACTCCTCATATGGAGTAAAGCAAAGAGAGAGAGATAAATGTGGTGAGAGTGCAGAGTGGATGAGTCTGATTAATGTTCAGCCACATCATTCTAAACAGAGGATGTGGCCGAGCCATAAAAAAAGCAGAATGTGAGATAATGTGGATTTATAGACCTTTGGTGGTAATGAGTACACTAGCTTATGTAATTACAAATAAGTTGCAATAGCCTTCACCATCTCCTCTCAGGCTCTCATTTCAGGCTTCAAAAATATAAACTAGGTGTCAGAAGACTTTAGCCAATCACAGAACAGCAAGTTCTCATCTTAGTCCATCTTATATCACCATTCTGTCTGATGCACCTTTGTGCCTTAGTAATAACAGAAGCAGACAGCTTATGTTCCTGTTTTTAAAGACTGATAGAGTCCACATGGGTGATTCAACCAGCTGTTTTTGGAAAAGTTGGCAAAAACTACTGCACAAACTTTATTTCAATATTGTGCTATCAACCCCACACACTAACAAATGTGATCCTAATGGACCTTTGAAAAGCATCCTTATGTGACCAGTTAAGAGTGAGAATGAGAACAGATGAACTCTGTTTCTATTGGCTGCTATACAGATGCAAATATACATGAACATCTCTTCAGATGGAGCATCAGCCTACACTGCAAAGCAACGCCCCCAACGATGTACTCACCTGCAAGTGAAGGTAACAATGAGGCACATACTGAGTCAGATGGCACCACAAAATGAGCTGTCTTGTTGGCCGTGGCCTTTTATTCAAGCCCGTGTTGTGTGTACATATGAAGTGCATGCATATGGCTTTGATTGTCTGGTTTGAGGGGTTTAAGGTTGGATGGGGGGGGGGTTACATTTTTTGTTGCCCTTTCTAGATTGTTCACTTCTGCAGCTCTAATCAGTCCAACCAACCAAAACTATGATCACAATTTTACAAAAAAGTCAATCAAATCATTTTTGATATGTTTTACACGTTTACATTGCAAAGTGACAAGTCAGTGATATGCAGATTTTCACCATATGTCAAAAATCAGCTGCTTGTGTACTCAACAGGGTGTCACCAGCACATTACCAGAGAGTAGGTGATAGAAACACAAAGCTATAAAACACCCCCAGTACCTCTTTTTAACTGTCATTAACTCAAATGTTTTTTGGTAATTTCCTGTTCTCACTGAACACTTACTCCCCTCTGGGGTATTGAAAGATCCTAAGAAATGACATACCTTACAGCAGTGGTTTCACCTTAACTAGACGTTTTGGGCAGGAAAATTAGCTGCAAATCCACATTTGTCTCCCTCTACATGTTGGCTAATTTCATATTGTGATATGTGCATGATCCTAAATGCATGTCTGTGCATGTGCGTTCATGTTTAGAGTGTGTTTATAACCATGTATTTTTTGCTGGTATTTGTATGTTAAGTGTGTTTGTGAGAAGTGGCTGCGACAGGTAACCAAGAATTATCCAGTGGCTTGCACCCCAGACAGACTGTGCGTACACAGTGTCTCAGGCTAGTAATTGTGGGCTCAGAGGGAGAGAGGCTATACCAAGTTAGCCTTATTATTATCATTAAAGCGAGAGTTAGCTTGCTGTCTGAAGCTAGGTTGAACAGTGAGATGTTTCTCCAGACAAACTGCTGCTTACAAGCCTTCTGTTTGTCCCATGTGTGCTCGGTGAATCAACTGCTGCATGGCAGTATTTACTGCCAGGTCATCACTGCAAATAACCATGTCTTTATTTGACCTTCATTACAAAATTAATTTTTGAATATTTAAAAATGAAAGATTATACTGATTGTTTCAGGCAACTTTCTCCCCCAGCAGTGTGTTATCAAATAGCCATTTCTTAACCCTATAGGTTTGACCACCTGTGTACTTCAATAACCAATGAAGGCTGCATAGTTTTCAGGTGCTGAGAGCTAACTCTAAATATCTGTGTATGACAAATTGTACCTGTAGTGCAACTCCGGACTCAATTAACACACATAACTGCTCAGACAGCTGCTCTATGATTGCATTGAGAGGCAGAGAGTGAGAGTGGAGCAGAGGGGTTGGAGGGAGAGTAGATTATTTATGAAAATTAGATTTCTTGATTCTGCTTTTTTACTTAATCTATACTTAAGCTGATAAAACGACACCATACTAAAATACACAGTAACACTTTTCAGTAGTCTTGAATTCCGGCAGAAATATCTACTTCACCTAATTAAAAAGAGCAAAAAAACAAAAACAAAAGCAAAAAAAGAAAAAAAAAAAAGGAGCAAATGAATATCTTCAAAATGTGTCCCAAGTCATGATTACAGAACCAGCTCTGTAAACATCCTGTGGTATTTCATTCTTTTCTTTTTTTTCTTTCTTTCTAGTAAATGTCTCTTTGAAAACAAGCATTATTTTCATGGAAAACAAAAATATCACTCTTACTATTATGTATCCCTTACAAGTCAGAAGGGAGACAGAGTTCTCCCCGCAGACTGGCAAACCAAACAAGAAAGTGAGCAAAACAGCCCTGGACAACAGACAAAGTTTTATCAATAAAGATGTTCTTCCTATGAAAATAATCACAGCGGCCAAGCAAAACATAACGCAGGATCCAGAGTTGTTGTCGGAGTTTTGCCAACAGACATTTTTCAGGGAAGCTCTGCAGTGCAGGGGACAGGCTATGACTCCTTTTCCCCTTCAAAGTTCCTCTCCACCTGTACCGATCCACATTCCAGCAGTATCACCTGCTCATCTGTGTACCCCAAGGGGACGGTCCAGGGGGTCCAGGGCTTTCCAGCAGTCTGTTAATAAGGGATGATATGTTTGAGGGCTTAACTTGGTTCCCATGTTGCATCAGTTTGCTTTTTTTTTATGTGTGTGGCAGAGATAAAAGAGAACAAGAGCAGAAAAACAGAGATTAAAGCAATAACACTTTTGTTTAATCACATACTGTGTCTAACAACTTGTGAAAAAAGTCTAGCTTTGAGGCTGATATCATGAAAAATAACACCTGGAGGTCATTTTTTGTGATGTTCCTTGTTTGCCTGCTTATTTAAGCCTTTTCTTACCCATTCTATTTATAAATAAGAAATAAAAGATACAGTAAAAGGTTTTTTTGGTAGTAAATATTTTATGTCAAAGTACGGAAAAATATAACCCAAGAACTAGACAGAAATGACAAAGGATATGTTCAATATTTCTAGCATTTGTCTTTGGACAGGAATGGAAAGAATTTAGATTTTTTTCCATTTATTAATAGCACACGACAGAGAAGAAGCGTATGGGACTCGTGTGACTGGTCTGTGTGTGAGTGTGTGCACTCATGTCAAGCACACAACAGGTGCCAAGCATAACAGGGGAGACGAGAAAAACATGGTGGGGTTAGATCACAGCCGGGCTTCCCGCTCACGCAGTGTCACAAACAAAAAAAAAATGGGACTGAGCGTAACTTTGAGCATGTCTGTGTGATTGTGAGACTGTGTGTGATGTGTGTTTGATAGATAGTATCTGAGAGGATGCACACGTGCATGTGTGTCTGTGTGGATGTGCTGTGTCTGCAGCTGCACGTGTGTAACAAGTGAAAACAGTACAAGGAAATGAATGAGGTATGCGTAATGCTTTCTGTACTGCATTGTTCATTAGGCTACAGCATGTGTGTGTATTTGTGTGTACCCTATGTCTTTCTGTCAGAGTTTGTTTGCTTAAACACAAATTCTTGGGAAACAGTAGGGGGTATGGAAAATGTTCCCTGCTCAGCTTTTGAGGTTTGTCTGTCAACATGAGTGAAACGAATGTCAACATTCGTTTCACTCATGTATGGCACAGACATGCATGGTTAATTTATCTTCTTATTCTAAATATCTTCCTTAAATCACTGTATATGCAGTGCATCTAAAAAGTATTGACAGTGCTTTACTTGTTCCACATGTCACGTTAGAGCCTTATTCCAAAATGGAGTAAATTCACCTTTCACCTCAACATTCTATATACAATACAGCATAATGACAATGTGAAAAAAGTTTCAAACCAGCAGGACTCTTCCACCAGGCCGATCTGAATGGTCAGAGTAGTAGGGCCTCACTCAGGGACGTGACCAAGAACCCAATGGTCACACTGACAGAGCTCCAGCATTGCTCTGTGGAGACAGGAAAACCTTCCAAAAGGATTTTTACCATTTCTGCAGCACTAAACCAGTCATGACTGTATGATAGAGTGTCCAGACGGAAGCCATTCCTCTGCAAAACATACATGACAGCCTGCCTGGAGTTTGCCAAAACGTACTCTCAGACCATGAGAAACTAAATTCAGGCCAAATTGAACTCTTTGGCCTGAATTATAACCATCATGGAGGAAACCAGGCACAGTTCATCATCTTGTAGCATTGAAATTTTTTGTATTTTTAACAAATTTATAAGAATTTCAAGTAAATGGCAAGATGTACTGCAAGATCAATCAAAAGCTGGTGGTCCTCTTCTGTGTTCATAATTCCAGTATTCTGACAAGATTCCCACCACTGATTGAAATGCAGCCCCAAACCATGACAGAGCCTCCTCCCAGTCCAGACATACCTTTTCTCCCTGTTTCCCTTCCTTATCAATGGCATCTTGACAGCCACCATACCACTGAGACCATTTCTGATATGCCTTTGACAATTTTTTAGGCCTGCAACCTCTTCTTTAGTCCTCCACCAACACACCAAGCTATGATATGGCAGCTTTTGACTAATAGGTCTTTGTGAATCGCCTTGTTTGTGTACACATTGGTTATTTTTGTTAGGTTTAGATACAGCACTGGTTCAATTCTCGAATTAGGTGTGTTTTTACACTTGAATGATTCCTACGTCAGTATTAAGTTGTTTAATAAAGAGACAAACAAATAAACAAAAGATTTTTTAAGAAATATAATACACAAAAACATTTTTTCCATAGTCTATGTCGAGACAAACTGTAGCTGAGTGGTATGTCTGCAATTAATACTGTTTTAACTGCTTCAAAGGCAGATTATCAGTTAATGTTTGGACCTGGCTGCAGAAGCCATTATGTTGGCATTAGTGGCACCAATACACTTTGTGCTGTCCTCATATGTGCATGCTGAGCTGGATGACCCACAGCACAGATTACTGGGAGTTTCACTTCAACAGCAGTTCCCTAAAAGTCCGACTCAGACAGCAGTACATCTGACGGTGGCTGACATTTACAAGAGCGACTCATCTTACAGTGATTCATGGTGTTAACACTTAAGAAATATAGTGCACAATGTAGTGCAGCAGCAACCAAGTAATCAGTGATGAATTATGTCTTGCTGAGCAGGTGGAAAGGCCAGCCTTAAGCGCTGTGGAGAAATGTTTAAGTTTGGCACTTTAGGTTTCGTGTTACAGTCGTACTGGCGATATAATTAAAACAAAATTGAATTTCGGTTTCTTTTCTGGACCAATGTTTAATATGACGATACAGATAAATACTTATTGCAGGCTGAAGCCTGTCTTTAATGCCATTCATGCAGGAGGAATCACAGAGGAACCACATACAAACTTACATTTGCAAGAACAAAAATGCAAATAAAACTGTAACAAGGTGCAGGAACTTAAGCCATTCAAATCTAATTCTTTAACATTTGTATATATTTAACAAATATGTCAGACTGCTTTTTTGCATTTGTGCAATATCTCTAAAATTAGAAACATCCTGACTCCGTGTCATGCTGAAAAACTAGTTTATGCATTTATTACTTCTTGGCTGGACTATTGCAATTTATTATTATAGGTCTGTCCAAAAAACTCCCTCAAAAGTTGATCCAAAATGCTGCAGTGAGAGTACTGACAGAGACTAGAAAGATCGAGCATATTTCTCTGCCATGATCCATTGCTTCATCTCTGCTTACCTTTTTTTCATTCTCTGAGTTTATACATCACTCTGCATTTAATCATTAGTTATTATTAATCTCGGGCTCTCTTCCACAGTGTGTCTTTTGTCCGGTCTTAACCACCAGCTGGCGGATGGCTGACCCTCCCTGAGCCTTGGTCCCTGAACTGGAGGTGTCTTCCTGTTAAAAGAGAGTTTTTCCATCCCACTGTCGCCAACGCTTGCTTAGAGGGAGTTGTCTGTTTTATTGGGTTTTCTCTGTCTTATTGTAGGGTCTTTATCTTTAATATAAAGCACCCTGAGGTGACTATTGTTGGAATTGAATTGAATTGAATTGAATTGAATTGAATTGAATTGAATTGAATTGAATTGAATTGAATTGAATTGTGGGCAAATCTGTACCAAAGTTACCTAAGCATGTTCATTTGCTTCTGATTTTAGAGTTAACAGAGAGCCTCAGTGTGAAGTTTGCTATCAATGGATTACAAAACAAATCCACATTCTTAACATTCTTTCTCTCCAAAGTGACCTTTGCCACTGGGGTCTTTTACGCAAATATTTGCATGAAAGAACATGCGCCAGTTTATCTGATAGTGCTGTATCAATGTGTATGATTGGTAGAGAATTTGTTGCTCGCAGCAAATTCTTTTAAAACACCCTTAGCATATGAGTAAATACCTGAGTTACAAAAGCTATTTCCCTCCCCTGGCCAGCAGACTATCAAGGACATGTGTTTGTGTGTGTTTTGGGGAATTGTTTAAGGTGGAATTGCAAATAAAAGTCCCGACCTCGGGGTGTGGAATTCCAGGGTCGGCATTCGAGGAACATGCCCAGCCCTAATAGCAGGCGAGCCCAAACCCCCCCCCTGGGCAAATTCAGCTTTACACAAGACATCTCCAACACACAGTTGCCTCGCACACAACACACACACGCTACCCTACCCCCTTCCTTTTGTTGTTGTTTTTTCCCCCTCTTACAATGGAAAGGCATCTCCACTTTCTAAGAGGCCACAGTGAGAGATCGGCTCAGTAGTAGAACAATAAACACAATCTAAACTGGCTCCGCTCCGCTGCTACCTGCTATTAAACTCAGCAACTGATTCTTAAAGACGAGTAACAGATAAAAGACAGACACAAATGATGATAATTGTTGATAAAGCCACTTTTAGCTTAATTTAAACAGCATCAAGGGGACCGTCCGTTGCTGAGGCCCCAGTAGCACTGAAGCACTCTGTGAGCCGCTGTCAATACAAAGCTCCTTTGAGCTTGAGCATTGTCTCTTCACCGATTTGTTCTCTATGATTAGTCAGCAATCTGCTATCATACGGGGCCCTGGCCTACTTCTGCACTGGAATTTGACCCATGACATCAGTCTGCTGCAAAGAGGCCAAAGTCTGTCCAGCCATGGGCCTCGTAAAATCCAGGTGGGACAGTCTGAAAATGCAGCTATTTAAAATCAGTGACCTTCCTCTTTCTTCGCCTCTTTCATCAGGACACAAACCACACAGATGAAAAATATCTCCAACCTATTCTGATGTGACCTTTCAGAGTAGAAACAGACGAAAGGTATGCAGTGAAACATTTAACGAATGGTCTCTTAACTCCTAAACAAACTTTTGACCCATCTTAAATTAATCTTAACTATGAGGTAACCATTAATGTCATAAACACAAGATTTCAAAACTGTGCTAACGTAATATGATCTGTGGTAGAGAAATATTTGGATTTCGGACTTTGTGCTCATTTCCCGAAATTTTACGAGGTCTTGATGGGCCACGTGTAGACACACATATTTGTGCATACACACAGCAGCACACACATGGAAGGATGATGGAGGAGGGGTTGGAGAGAAGGAAAACAGAAAATGTGAGAACAGAAATGGGGGGGACTGATTAATCCTCCCTTTGGCGGCGTTCTCAAGACATTTGATTCATCTGCACACCCCCTCCCAACCTGCCTTCTTTTCTGTGAGGTGGTTTGATGTTTCTTTCTTTCTTATCAATAGCACCTTTGCATCAATTATCCAACAAAAACATCCTTCAGAGGGAATGGGGATGGGGGAGTGCAGAGGGAAAGGATGGGGTGGGTTTTCTGGGGGAGTGTGGGAGACAACCTCCTTGCAGCACATTCCAAGCTTTTGTCATCCCTGGGAATTTGTTTCCTGTCAACATCTTAAGCCCATAGATAATATGTTATCAGAGATGAGAGGAGCCCCACGATGACAGAACAAAATATATATAAGGAAAAACCTTTTAAGTGAGATGACTTCGATATTGATAAATGTTTGATGGCAGTAATTATTAAAACAGAATGGGAAGACTCACTTGGTGGTGTTGTGATCCAAAACATGGGAGAGCAGAGTAAAGGAACGTTCCCCTGGGACTACCCTTGAAATAATTATTAGGAAAGCTGATAAAATCAAGAGGTTGCCAGGTTCTTTCTCAAAGTGACATAAAATAAGTTCACAGATTTCTCTCTAATATGAATGTTTTATGACATTATTTCATAGGTATTTATCCTAATTTATGAGGTGCTCCAAGCATGAGCTCTTTTGGTTTTTTAAAGAGTTTCCCCTTGTATGCACAGGGATTCATGTGCCTGCTAGACAGCCATCCTGGGGCCAGTAAACTTCTCTCTGTACAGGCAACCACAACCATTCTCTCTAAATTACGTCATCTTTCCAGATCCCGAGAGTGAAAACAACAGCTGATGCCTGTTTTCACCTCTCATTTTGTTTCTTTTTTCATTTTTCTTTTCTAGATTCATTTCATGTAGTAAATCAAAAGCAATTCTTAGTCCTAATTATATCCTTGATATCACAAAAAGCAAATTTCCAAGTCAAAGCAGTCATAGGAGTAGCCAACAAATCAGATACTTTTCCTTCTTTAGTTTTCTTCAGTTTATCCAACCTCCTCTCTTTCTGCATCCCTGCTCTCCTTCATGCCTCTCCATCTCTGAGACCAACTTGGAAGGAAGTGACTGTAGGTCAGTGGTATGTCTGCAGAGTAAACAGTGGCTAGCAGAGGTCTGGACCAGGCTTATCAGGTCTGTCTGATTGACCCCCCACTCCCTCTTTGTTTAGACGTCCTGAGAGGCGGGTCACTACTCCACATCCTTCTCCGCCTCCATCCCATTATTCCCACAATTTCATGTTGTAAAAGTGAAAGGCCATGTTTTACTTCTTTACTTCAAGGCCAAACAAGCAGATGGAGGTTGTTCTGGGGAAACCAAACACTTCAATAAAGGCAGTCAGGCTGCCACCTCAGCCACTGCAGGTCATGACGCTCAGACAGGCATCTCTGTTATGTGGCTCATTCAGCAGAAACAGCAGGGAAAGGTAATGGCATGTTGTGGGTTGTTGACAAATATTTACAGCTCCTTTCAGACAACCGAAGGAATGCAGGGGGAATGTCTCTATCTCAGGTCATTTACCCCCCACCTTTATCTTTCCCCTCTGTGTGTGGTAGCACTGTGTTTCTCAGCTGTTCCCTCGTTCTGTCTGAGGCCGCTGTGGGCTGTCAGCCTGTCAAATTAAAGCTCTGGTCCCCCAGTCTTCCTTAAATGCCACACGCTTTGTTTTCACTGAGGAGGGGTGCAGAATGCATGTGATCTCTTGTCGGCCTCCTTCTCATCCATCTCTGCCAGAATTTGAGGGAGCAAAGGAGGTAAAAGGAGACTCAGGCAGGGGCAAGGGGCAGGGTCACACGGGGGAAGAATTAGGGCAGAGGTTAAGCTAGGTTCCCCCGGCCTTTGCGCTACAGCAGCGCGGCCCTGAAGAAAGGCTGCCAGACACACACACACACACGTGCAGTTCTCTGCCCACGAGTAATAAAGTCTTCCACTGACATTTCACTCATATCTGCAACACTGCTGTTATTCATGCAGAGTGTGGCTTGTTATTGAGTGCAGATGTGGAGCTGTAATGAGCAGGGGCTCTGGCACTGACTACCCATGAACAGAGAGTTGTGCTGTGGAAGAAAAGAGAATGGGATGGATGAAGAGAGTAAAATGGATGAGTTGAATGAGACAAGACTGTTATTTAAGGACTCTGGAAGATGAAGCGTTTCAGGTTATTTTGCAGGTGTGGAATGTGTTGTCCACAGTCACATATGAGTCCTCAGTGGAGCTCTGCTGCAATACCTGTTTTCTTTAGCTGGGTTCCTTTAAAGGCCTGTGGGATGACAGGGAATAAAATGAAAGCTGAAACAACAGATTAGATAAATGAGAGCGATTAGAGTCAGACTTGGAAAAAGGGAGGAAAGAAAAACAGAGAGCATAACAAAAAAGGAAAGACTGTAATCCACATCACACTGTTTCAAGTGAAAACTGGTCTGGTTGGAGCCTATCTAAATCTTACACTGTCAGATAGTAAATTAACTAATAAATTGTAGGGCTAAAAGAAAACTCATTAGGTAACCTACATCAAATGTGTCAAGCAAATTTTCTCACAGCATAGTGGGATATACAATACAGTCATGTTAAAAAGAAAGTTTTCACTGGGAACTATGCAGTCCTGTGAAACATTAAGTACCTTGTACCTACAGCAGTTAAAACTTGTAATAACTGTTTTTAAAATACTTGGCTATGAACAGCTCTTAAGGGCCGACTACTATGTCTCAGCCACGTGCAAAACTTTGATTCCTTTCCTTTTTTTCAGCCATCGTCTTGTAGGTTTCCAGCTGCGCTTAGGATCATTGAATCAATTCGGTCCAAGCTTTAGCTCTCAGGCAGATCACATGTGTCTCTAGAATATCTAGGTGTCCATGGTCAACTCAATGGCTTCAAGATCCCCAGGTCTTGTGGCAGTACGATAGCCGTAAATCATCACCCCTATGCCATGGTTGACAGTATCCTGCCTCATTCCTTCCATAGGACCTTATTCCACAAGTCTTGTGATTTGTTCAGACATAACTTTGCAAACCTAAACCACACTGCCATGTTCATTTGGAGAGAACAGACTTTCTCTTTGTAATCCTTTCAAACAAGCTAACAAGCTGTTCAGTCTTTTTCTAATTGTACTGTCAAGAATTTAACATTTAACATATTAACTGAGGCCTTTAAAGTCTGAGATGTAGGTCCTAGATTTTTTGCTGTTACTCTGAGAATTGCTTGATTTGACTTTAGGTTGAATTAGCTTGAAGTCCGCACCTGGGGAGACTCTGGCACTGCCTTAACAGATACCTGAATTCTTCAGACCGATAAGCTGTCAAAACATCTGCTTTAACTGAGGTCTCACACTTACTAATTATCAGATAATCAAATACATTTGATTATCATTAACTGGCTTTTACTTCCCTTTTTAATTCTCATGAGCAGAAATGGTATATATATTTTTTTTGTTAAGCTCTTGGACTCATAGAGTCCTGTGAAAACGTCTCTCTCTCTCTCTCTCTCTCTCTCTCTCTCTCTCTCTTTTTTTTTACACAACTCTGTAAACATTTATGTAAAATGTGCATTTTTAAAAATGAAGGTACATAAGTTATAGAGCCAAATTTCATCACAATTTACTCAATCCATGAGTAAAGTGTGAGACATGACAGTTTTTATTCTATTTTTGCAACTTCACTTTTTAACTGTGAAATCTGCAAAGCTATGGTCTTGCACAAACTATTGTGTAACCACTAAGTGACCACTTGAATGTGTTTTCACTTCTCCTTAGCTGCGAACTCAGTGGCCCACTGTTGCAAGTGATGTATCTAAAGATAACATGCACCATTCAGTGTTTCAACATGTGAGAGAATGACATTTTACAGCTGCTGATAACATCTGGTTCCACATCCCCTTTTTCTTCTTTTTCCTGTTCCAAACTGCAAAATCATCATTTCGTTCAATTTTGAGAATCATTTTCATTTTTTTTATGTATTTATTTTTAGTTAGCCAGTGGACTCAACGAATAAAAACAAATTAAACCAGTTTAGGGCACAACCTTTTGCACTGGTTAATGCTTGTCAAAAATCTGGGTAAAGACTAGGGTTCAGAAAAGTTACTATAATTTAGTCTGCACTTTCTCTGGCACCATGGCGCATACTAAGCATAAAACCAGCAAATGACACCAGTGTCAGAAAGAAAAAAGTTCTAAATGATGACATGTGTATCCTAATTTATGAGATGAAAAAAAAACTGTACTACAAGTTGTTTTACCTCGATCCTCAGAGCTTGTTTTCTGTGTGTGCAGGATCATCTTCTGTATTTTTTTATTGCTATAGTAATCACCAACGATGACATTACTGATGGTAATAAGAGGAGGAGGGAGTCTCCAACAGCAGAACATTCAATAACAGGCTGCGCAACTGTCTGAGCCTCTGTCCATGGTCCTGAACCACTCAACTACACCCACAGACTTAGCGCAAGTAGAACAATCTGAACTGATATTCTATTAACAGACAACCCAACCAAAGGTTACGTTCAGAAGAGAAACAAGCAGCAACCTGAAATTTTTTGTATATTTGCACACACTTTGATTTTAATGTTTGGAATTAACAGACGGTGCTGCTGTAACAAAATGCGTGTTTGACCCCTTAGAATCAGGAAGAAATTCTTGCTGACACATAGCTGCTGAGTAGCCTTCAGCACTGAGATGTGCAGATTCACTTCAAATCTAATGAAAAATTCAAATGCTATTAAAAGTTTAAAAGTTAGAAGTCTAATGTAAACAGATCGAGCTATAAGGTAGACAACTTCTCATGGTCTTCTGTCCTCTTACCTTGACTGAGCATGCTGTCTTCCTTTGTTTTAATCTTCTCTTGCTCTCTCCTGAGATGTCAAAGAAGTAAGTGTGCCGGGAAGAACAAAGCACTCACCTCAAATGGCATCCATTGA
This sequence comes from Oreochromis niloticus, assembly GCF_001858045.2. Classification (NCBI taxonomy): domain Eukaryota; kingdom Metazoa; phylum Chordata; class Actinopteri; order Cichliformes; family Cichlidae; genus Oreochromis; species Oreochromis niloticus. The sequence continues at coordinate 59,559,213 of NC_031972.2, read as the reverse complement.
CATAATGCATGAGGAGACATCCTCTGAAAACACCACAACAGGAAGTGTTTGGACCTACGAAACATCCTGCTTTCTGAAAATTAAATGACATGCTCAAGGAAGTTGCCTGGTGAGCTAGTTTTTTGACTTTCTGTGACTAATACAAAAAGGACCCAACAGGATAAAAGACTGCTGAGCACACAGTTGAAAATCCAGACCATAGACGGCATCTGTAATTTATTGTCGAGTCTTAACCTTACAATATAGAGCACCTTGAGGTGACAGGTGTTGTGATTTGGCTCTATATAAAGAAAAATCAAACTAGACAGAATTTCATTGAATTTCTTATTCAGACACTGACTTGCTGTGAAGGCGTGTATGTTTTACTCACCTTAAGCCACCTTAATATTGTCCGGCTCACTCAAACTCTAAATATCACGTGATATAGTATTGTCCATTTACAGGTGAGTTAACAACTTCAAATGGTTTGAAAATAAAATAAGGAAAAGGTGCTGTCATTACTTACAGTTGACACTTTAGGACAGACACCATTATTAAATCATAAATTGTTCATTTATTTAACTTTATTGAATACTTGTTTTGCTGTCAACAGTAAAATTAATAATAAAATAATGGCTTTGTAAACCACTTTTGTAAAGTTGGCATTGATAAAACATACAAAATATATATATTTTTTAAAGTTATTAAAGACATGCGGGTCTTTAATAACTGCATGTATTATGTAGATATTATTGTGCTGAATCTGTTTCTGGGTTAGTTTTGGGCTCAACTGGCTCTTTGTCTCAGAAACTTTTCTCCAGAAGGCATAAGGCTTATCCACATGGGCAGCTGCAAATTTCAGTTGAGCTTCAAGGTGTTGATTTTGGAGAGGGGGCTTCTTTCTTCGTTACCACCTTTACACTGCGTGGTAATATAAAACTAGTTTCAATGTGCACAGTGATGTTTGTGTTCCAGCATTTTCCAGTTAATGGGAGGCTTGGGCCTTGGTATCCCAAGTGTTGGTAGCTTCCTGAATATTACAACCAAATTCTTCTAATTTGAGGGTAACAACTTGGGTCTTCTTTCAGACCTTGGTAAAGGGGTTATACATCAAAATAGCTTGACAACTGACTTGTTTGCACTGATGATCTTGGAATCTGCACTTTCTTCTCAACTTTTATAATCCTACAGCTGTCCTCCTTAGATTTTATCTGTGTTTCTTGGACTTGTGCTGAGTGTGCTGAGTACTGGTCAGTCCAATGAGTACTGTCAAACACTGCAAAGTGCGGTGTGCCAAAAGGATAATTGGAGGTGAGCTTCCCTCCCTCCAGGACATCTACAGGAAGCAGTGCCTGAGGAAAGTGGGGAGGATCATCAAAGACTCCTGTCACTCCAGCCATAAACTGTTCAAACTATTTCCATCAGGCAGGAGGTTCTGCAGTATCCGGTCCCGAACCAGCAGACTTAGAGACAGCTTTTTCCATCAGGCCATCAGACTGCTGAACACTTCATAGACACCCATCCTCATTAATGCACTCCATAATGTACATAAAGTGCCATTTCTTTTGCACAATATCCAACTGCTAACCTCTGTATATTGTATATTTTATTTTATTTTATATATATGTATACACACACACATATATGTATATATACATATTTCGTATACATATTCAGTAATGGGCATACATTCTTATATTTGTACATATATTTATTCTTATAATTCTCAGATTCTCATTCTTATATTTTGCTTTGTTCTTATGTTATTGTATTTTGCACACCTCTGTTGCTTGTGAAGCTTGCACACAAGAATTTCACTCGCATGTGCTGTACCAGTGTACAGTGATTTGATTTGACATTCTTTTTATGCTTTTAATGCTTTTAGAGAAACAGTTTAATTTCAATCAATACTTTAGCTTTACCAGAGATATTTTTTAACACAAGTATCTGTAAAAGTAAAGAATTCTGTACTTTTGCCACCTACGTTTTACCATGGAAAAAATGGTTCAAAGAAATCACTGAAAGCCCACAATTACCATGACATTCACGCCCATGACGAGTGTATGTAAACGTCCAACCACAACTGTATAAAAGATAGTTGTGGCTAACATGATTTTACCATGTTGCTTTTTGGATTCCAGTTTGTAATTCTTTAGCTGAGCATTTTGGTCATGACCTGTTTTTGTTGAAACTCTGTGGAAAAAGTGAAGACTCTGTGCACTCATATTAGTTAGTCATAGGGTAGCCACTATCAAGACAGTCACTTTATTGTTATTTTACTCTAAATGTGACAAAATATATGTAGTGAACATAAAATATTTAATAAGAAATGAAATTAGTGACCAAGACCAAATACTCATACACTGGGGTATGATACGATACAATATGGTAGTCCAACCTTAGTACAACCTAGAACAAAAAACACTCAACAATGCCCATACTGCACAGTTACCTTTAGAAACTGTTATTTAAAAGCTTGATTGATGCGGTGATAAATGATTATTTATTTTTTTTACTTATTTAGCCTGGATTTTAGGACTCTATATCATCCGCCAGATGACAAGAGCTCATAATCATAAAGGAGGATATATAATGGGTCTGGCAGAATCAGAATACTTTATTAATCCCTAAGGAAATTAAAGACAATAAGAACAGTAACAGATGGAGCCAAATTAATCCAAATTAATGACAAGAATATTTATCTCAGTGAAGAACAGTTTGTGATCTGTGTTCTTGTGGTTGGCTGCATTGTGTTAAAGGTAGAGCTAAACTCAATTGACAAAATACAGGCATGGTACTTGGGATTTTCCAGGTGCTTAACAATCAGGTGAATGATACTGGTGACTGCATCATCAGTACTCTTCCAGTGTCTGAAAGCAAGTACTGTATGTGAATCTACAGACACCTGGATGACAGGAAATCAATCTGGAGTGAGCTATACTGCAAAGGTTGGTCACGAGGAAAATATTTGCCAAGGTGATAAAGAAAGTCTTCAATTTAAATTCTCACAAACGTCTATTAAATAAACTTTGTTTTGCAGCTAGAGGGGGTCACCCTCTGCTGGCCTCTAGAGAGAATGTAGGTTTTCAGTTTTCTTCAGAGCGATACTATGAAGCAGGATATCATCTTATCCAGCTAACTTAAGGGTTACCCTGTGGAACACCATAGAGATCAACAGGTATTAAATCACTGCCAACTGATTAACCAGTTCTCTAGTGCCACCATTCCTGAGAGAGTAAAAGTGTCTGAAGTATTTTACATTTGATGTCTTTGTGTTTCCTTAATGAGCAACAGTATTAAATATTTCCAAATTAAAATTTATTGCTGGTTGAAAACAAATTGACAACAATTCTATTGACCTATAAGCTAAGTATTAATACATGATTCTAAAATAGGCAAAATGACAAAGCTGTTATACAGAGAAGTCTTTTAATTTACACATTCTGCATTTTGGTTGTCTTTCATTCCTGTCTTCAAATATGCTAGACTTTACTAATACAGTAGTTCTTCTCCAGTCTTACTGACCAAAGCACTTGAAGCCCTCACAACTTCATACAGGGGGCTTAATACTAAACTTCTGCACAGTGCATTTATTCCCCCACACACTCACACTGCTGCTTTGTCTGCAATAGCTTTGTTGCATTCACTCGGTGATGTTTATTTAACCTTTTCATATTTTTGTAGTGATAACGTTTTATCTTCCTTAGAGAAATCAGCCACTCTGCTGCCAGTATCCCTATTAATAGCGGTGATTGGTTAGATGCTATCAACGTTACCCCTTTCGTGTCAATGTACAGGGAAACCCTGGGTTAACAAGTTTATAACCACCTTTGTGTGACCACTTATCTAAATTACCAAAGTTATAGGGTAAGTGAATGTACTCGAAGCGCGTTGAACTCACTTGGTAGTACAGGGCCTAGATGCTGCACCCATGTTTTACAGTTAGTACATATACATATGCAGGAGACCAAAAATGTAGGTAATTTGTACATTATTCAGGTAAAAAAAATCAGTAATCTATGATAAACCTTATCTTTATTCTGCACTGTTCTTCTTGTCAGTCACTGAAAGGTTTATCCATAACTGTATCTACCTATCTGTACTGATAAAGATAGCATAGATGAAGACAAGAGGCCAATGTATTCCTTAAAATATACTGTTAAGCGTCTTCCATCTTGTGTCTATTTCTCCTATTGCATTTCAAATGCACCACTTCTATGCATGCACATTCACTGAACACATGACTGCAAGTATACATTTTCAGTTGTTTACATTTAAGACCACTTCATTCTGCTTGACCTCTAACTTAAAGGCACATACTGTACACACACCAACATGATTTTCATTGGAGAAACCAAACACCTCCTCTTAACCTGGAGCATTTAAATTCCTCTCTGAATTCAGCTGATGTTCACAAACCTTTGTGAACATAATGGGAGACAGAAGTCCTCAGCACTGACCCTTCCAATACCATAAGTTCCATCTTGCCAGCTGGCCAGTTAATGATCAACTAGAGTTTTGATAAGATTTATTGGCTGAGCTGATAAATTTCCGCATGTCAAACACAAGAGAAGATCATTGACATTCGTTCTCCATTATGAAACGCATGCTTTAGCAGGAACCTGTCTTTTCGCAGAAACTGAGGGTTGAAAGATTGATTTGGTGCCTGTCTCTTGCTGCATTCGAGCACTGCCCTTCTGAGCCCCTAATCTTTCTTTCATTGACTAGAAATGGTTACGCATTTCTGTCATGTAGCACAATAATGTTTTAAAATTCAGTGATAACCTTATAATCAGCAATTAAACAATTGTTTTGTTACTTGTGTTGCATTTCTTCTTTAATTTTCAGCATAACTGGAAGACAATGAATAAAGTAGTCAAACATGCATGCTAATTTCCATGTATGCTAGCACAAGAATCATGTGACTTTATATGACTTTATATTACTATTTAGACTTTATTGTGTCAAGATACAAGAATATCATGGTACAATGCAAACTGTGACCAGGTCCACTGCTGTAAACATGATATAACTCAATTATGTGACAATCCCTATCACACAATTTTGTAGGAAGGGGATGAAATGTCTAGTGTAGCAAATTGTTTTTTGCAGTGAGTGGAGTAGTTTGTAGTCATCATGTCATCCATGGTGCGTTGCACATTGCACTTGGATTTCTATGAACATGCAGGATTCTCGTGTCCCTTTTTTGTGATGAATGGGATGGTGTTGTAAAAAAAAGGAGAGATTCACGTTTTAGTCAAGACTGTCTTAAAATAGCTTAAAACTCATTTAAATCCAACTAAATTTCAATCTAAGTTAAAGAGGGTCCAGCTCAACATTCATCATACTTTGCAAACATCCACCCAGTCCAAAGTTTGGCTGAAACTAATTTCAGGCTCTAAATTAAACTGGTATCATCCAAAGTCTTTTCTGTACTCAATTACCCCACCACAGCGGCTAGTGAGGAAACACTCTCTGTGGAAACATAAGAGGAAATTACACACTAATGAGACTGTATTTGGACTGATTTAAGCCAGTAAAACAAATACCCACATCTCTTCAATTTCAATGCAGCCAGTCCCACAGCATTAAGTTTTTAACTACAGTTGTGCAAAGGGAGCTCCTGCAAAATAACAGCAGAGTCTTCAGGCAAGAAAATTGAATCAGGCTCAACTTTTGCTGCACCCTAACTGGATGCCATCTGGCAAGGCACTGCATTAGTCACTCATATATACACATGCAAGCGTACATTCCTGATGCATTACTTTTAAATGTGAATACTGTATTTCTGTTTTTTCCATCTCTATGATCATCAGAGATTATATTTGTAATTCTGTGCGTTTAAAACCGATGTGCAGTGCTCTTCTCTAGTAAGTCTTAAAACACCCAATCTGTTCCTCATAGTTTCGACATCATATTTTACATGTAAGCAGTACCTAAAACAACACCGTCCCTCCAACCGTGCCAGTGTCTTAACAGAAGGCAGTATTTTGCCTGAATACCTGCTAAAAACCCTGTATAGACACAGACTACTGAAGATTCTCATTAAACTCCAGCTGCTGTTTAGAGAATGTTTTTGACTTTAGAAAATGTGGACCTCAACTAATCCCACTAAACTATGAATAGCACCATGACCACTACATAATTCGGATTCTCTGGAGGCAACCACAAAACATAATTATATCAATCCACACACATTTGAGACTCATTTGGAATAACAAAACAGCGTGTCTATGCAGTTTAAACTTAACGTGGAACCTTATCATCATACCTGTTTCCTAGTATCTTAATTTGACTGTATTTGCCCTTACAGCTCAGGGAAGGCATTTGTAGGATGGTGTCCAACTCTCTGAGCCAGATGACAGAAAGTGGACTCTTATTCCTGGGAATTGGACGTGTGGCTGGATATTTCGACATAGGAAGCTCAGGCACCGCAATGATGTATTTGGGGCTTATCATTAACAGAAAATCAACTAGAAAATGGAGAAGACAAACACTAACCCTGAGTAGATAGTGTGGTTTGAAAGTCCAGGCAATCAGTCTCCTAACATCCAACCCTACCCACTGCAAAAACTCAACTCCAACTGCTCACACGAAACCATCCTGCGCTCCCTCCCATGTGTACAGAATTAGCTCTTTGATTGGTTCAATGAAAGCCTTCATTCATAAATTAAAGTTTGTTGATAAAGAAAAAAATATCTAATAAAACTGTATTTTCTGTACCATCTATGTTTGTACTATAATTTTGTCTAGGGCACATGTTGACCAAATGTGTCTTTTTGTTTAATATTCTAGATTATGTATTTGTCAATGCATAATAAAAATCTGTTAATCACTAAACTTTACTGTGGATTTGTGACAAACCGCCCCTTGGCATCGATGCCATCATGCATCTGCTGTGACAATAGACATCAGTCTCATTCATACGTTCTCACATATGGATGCAAAATTTTAATAGAGAAAACAGTACCTTTTTATCAAAACTACAGCCTTCATTAGTCTTTATACTTCTTTGTTTGTTAACACTAAAGAGATATTAAAAAATGTGTAACTGAACTGATTTTGTTGCAGAGTATATGTTAACTTAAACCCTTCTCTTTTTGCACACTTTTTTGACAATAAGCCACGTACGTGCATACCTACACAAAATCACCATGAAGACACGAGCACACAATGTACTCACATACATGCACAAGCTCATGCACACACTGGTAAGTCACTTTCATGTGAACTATACTTCCAAGCAGGGAGCAAAAACCTTTGCTAACCACAGTTTGCCCTTGAGCAGATAACTATGTTTGGTTTGCTAGATTTTGGACTTTATGTTCAGCGATGCCCTGGGAAATAAATGTTCTCAAGTCACGTGGATCAACAGAGTAACAAGCTGCGGGCTTTGTCATGAAGTCATTTACAACCACTGTGCGCTTAATGAGTGCTAAAGGTTCATTTTAAAGTTAGACCTGAAACTTGTAGTTAGGACTGAATTAGGTGACCCTGAATCATTCCTCAGTTATGCTGCCCCCATGAAGCACTGATCACTACTCTTCCACTCCTGTCTTTTTCACTCTTAAAACATTTTTTATGCAACTAAAGGATAATGTTATCTGTTCTCTATCCTCTTGTGTAGCTTGTCTTTTGTCCTGTTCTCTTTTATCTCTTAATGCTTCTGTGTTCTCACTTCTCTTTGTCATTGGCTTCCACCACTGCTGAGATCTAACAGTGTATCTCTGCGATTCTCTTACTAATATTGTATGGTCTACGGTGTTTAACTTACAACATAAAGCAAATTGCTGCTGTAAACATACAATCACTGGCTACTTTATAAGGTACATGGGATCCGGTTGGTCCCCATTTTGCCTTCAGACCTACTTTAACTCTTCATGGGATAGATTAATTAAGATTCTGGAAACATTCTTCATATTATCTTCTGTGTATTCAGTTCAAGTTGGGCTCAAGCCTATCCTGGGACAAGGTACACCCTGGATAGGTAGCCAATTTATTGCAAGCCTAACACTAACAGGCAGAATACTGTCATTCACAGATGCCAATTTAGCATCACCAGTTAACCTAACATGGACTCTGGGAGCAGACTCCAGAGTACCCACACAGGCATGGGAGAACGTGGAAAGTTCCCAGAAAGGTCCCAGCTGGCTGGTGGATTCAAACCCAGGATCTTCTGGCTGTGAGACAGCACTTCCTCTGAGATAACATCACACACTTGCTGTGAATATTTTGGTCCACCACATTCCAAAGGTACTCTTTTGTATTGAGATTTGTGTCCATTAGAGTACAGTGAACTCAGTGAGATGTTAAAGAAACCAGACTAATTTTGGTAGGCCAGTGGGAAATGTAGGCTCAGTAGGTGACAGAAGTGGCACCTGATGCGCTTAAACGTTTTACAGTTTTTCTCAGTTGCTGTGGTGCTTTTCTCAGATCAGAATGAACATTCTCAAAACCATTAGTGCAACCTCCACAACATTTAGTCATTTGTGCACATCATAGTAGCAATTTCTCCTTCCTCTGAACAAATTGCAAATGCTCTTGGACATGTATCAGTTGCTTTCATACAATTCTCTGCCGCTTTATAACATTATCATTGCTTATGTCATGTCAGTCAAAATGAACTATTCTTTTTGGATGCTGAATAGTCGTTCCCAATAAAACTAATAGTCTTCATTTCATTGCTTGAGTCATTACATACAAAATTGTTGAATTAGTTATCAAATTCTGTCAAGCAAATTTTATACCTTTTGTTATTATTTTTTCCTGGAAATGTCTCCTAAATTGAACAATTTCACTCAGGTGAACTTCAGCTTTCACTGAAGAGGAGGTGTGTGAAGTCTTACAGTTTTTCTCCATTGGTTTGGCTCATTTCTTGAAACAGAAATGATATTCTCAAAATAACATGGACAATCCTCCAAACCTCTTGGCAAATGTTCACAACAGAATGGCATTTCTCATTCATTTTATCAAATGGCAAATGCCTTAGTACATGTCTCAATTGTCTCAGTGCATCTTTGCAAATGATTGAGTACAAGTAGCCTACAGTTATACAGTTAGCCCACATTTGGCACATTTTCCAAATGAATAGATCCTGTAGATCTAAACTGATTAGTTGATTCCCAGTCTAATGATCATTCTCTCCAAAACATGTCACCATGATTTCATTGTATAAGTACTCGCATGCACAACTGTCTGTTCAATTGTCAAAATTGGTCAAGAACATAATACCATGAATACCATATATGAATTTCTTTGAATATTTGATAAATTGATGACAGTCATTGACAGTCAGGTGAAACTAGACTAACGAAGGGGGAGTGTCACACACAGGTGTGTTCCATGATTGTGTGCTGCCAAACACAGATATATAGAGCTTGACCAGAGCCAGTCCGATCTCTGAACATGGACAGACAAGGGCAAGCAAACGGACAAGTGGAAGTTCTTCCTCAAGGAAGAAGAAGAAGAAGAAGAGGAAGAAGAAGAAGAAGAAGAAGAAGAAGAAGAAGAAGAAGAAGAAGAAGAAGGAGGAGGAGGCCAAGGTGCGCGAAGACACTGTGCTGTCCCGAATGAAATTTGGGCCAGAATTATAGACCATGTCATAAACCATGGCCTCACAATGGCAGAGGCAGGTCGTCGAGTGCAGCCTAATGTGCCTCGCTCTACAGTCTCCTCCATCATCCAAACCTTTTGCAGGGAAAACAGGTATGTACTCTATGTAATCTATGATGGAATTATATGTTGTATAGCAGCGGTCCCCAACCTTTTTTGCCTCACGGACCGGTTTATGCCCGACAATATTTTCACGGACCGGCCTTTAAGGTGTCGCGGATAAATACAACAAAATAAAATTAGTACCGGTACCGAAAAAAAGATTTATTCATAACACACGTGAAAAGACCCAGGAAAACCGAGTTAACAATAAAAAAGATAACAAAATAACGCTGAAAACCAATAAAAACCATGAAAGAAACCATGAAACCATGAACCATGAAAGACCGCGAGAGTTGAGGCTCAGGTGTGAAATGTATTCACACCTGAGCCTCAACTCTCGTGGTCCGGTACCAAACGGCTCATGGACCGGTACTGGTCCGAGGCCTGGGGGTTGGGGAACGCTGTTGTATAGGACAGGGCACTGTGCGTGAGGCAAAAAATTTATAACTTACTGTAGAGATTTTGTGTGCATCTGCCTACAGTAGTAGGTCTATACTAGCAGGTGGAGAGGACTAGTGGAATGTTGTGATACTAAATATGACAAGAAAGATATTGAACAAATTACTGTAAACTATGGAATTACATAATTTATACAGATTAGAGTAGTATTCCAGTCACTGTGCAATGTTGCATTAGGATTGTGGTGAAGTTACTGTGAGTAAAACAATAATACAATTACACTGGTAACTTACTGTATTCTGTTCTATGTGTAGGATTGGACGACAATCTCGCGTGGGTGGCAGAGGAAAACTGCTCAATGAACAACAGGAAAGAGAGATTTGTAACATGGTGATGGTAAATAATGCCATCACATTGAGACAGATCAGTGATGCCATCCTTCAGGACAATCATATATTCCAGAATATAAACACAATAAGCATCTCCACAATAGACCAGGTTTTGAAGGAGCATCAGATGACAATGAAACAAATCTACAGGGTACCATTTGAGAGGAACTCTGACAGAGTGAAGGAGCTACCAGTATGTAAATGTAAGTCAGTTACTGGTTGTCTCTCATTATAACCTTACCTGTAATCACAGTAAGCAGTAGTTCACTTAGTTGGTTTCAATACCTCCTGTACCTGATTTAAGAATCAGTATTTGTTGCATCTGACTTCAACAATTTCAACAGAAAACTGCAGTTTACTGTATGATACAATTCTCATTATAATCCTTATTTTGTTGTCTCCCAATCAAATCTATCTAATACTGTAGGTTTTACTGTAACATCTCAGTGAGTCATCAGTATTTCCCACTCCCCTTTCTATCATATAACCCTGCAGTACTCCCTCATAGGCCTATCACTAGTTTAGAACCACTGGAGTAGTGGCCTGTAGTATATTGAACCTGTGGGGGAGAACATGTAATTGTCTAACTGTCGTATATGACTCTTCTGTATGACTGATTTTATGTTCTTTACTCTATTTTAGAGAATAATGGCATTGGAAGGACATGAGACCCCTCACATCCTGGTGTTCGTGGATGAAGCTGGCTTCAACCTGGCCAAGGGCCGAAGACGTGGCCGTAATATTATTGGCCACCGGGCCACAGTGGATGTCCTAGGTCAGCGAGGGGCAATATAACTATGTGTGCTGCCATTTCTGAAAATGGTGTGGCCACTCACATCCCCAGTCTTGGCCCATACAACACACACAAGCTCCTCATCTTCTTGGATTGCCTTTATACCGATTTTATCCCTGAACATGAGAGAGGTCTCATAGGGCCTCACCTACCCATTTATGTAATTGTGTGGGACAATGTCAATTTCCACCATAGCCCACTCATTAGGGGCTGGTTTGCAACGCATCCAAGGATGGTCATGGGGTTCCTACCACCTTACTCTCCTTTCCTCAATCCGATAGAGGAGTTTTTCTCTGCTTGGAGGTGGAGAGTGTATGAGCATCATGCTCAGGATCAACCGTCCCTGCTCCATGCTATGGACGCAGCGTGTGACGACATTACAGGAGATCAATGCAGGGGATGGTTGCGGCATGCACGCCATTTCTTCCTCGTTGCATGGCAAGAGAAAGTATCCGCTGTGATGTGGACGAGAATCTGTGGCCAGACGGACAACAGCGTGTAAATAATCAGGAGGGTGAAGACAGTGGACAAGAGCGGGAGAATGAGTACAGCGACCACTGAATAAGTCCTTGCTTTTTGATTTTGTGTTCATACAATTTACTACTGTAATGTACATTTTCTTTTTACATATGTATGAAACTTTCTTTGCGTGTGAATATAAAATAGTTATAATTTCCTTGGTAGTGTGAGTGCAATCTGTGATGTCAAACCTTGGAGGCTACTCTTTTCTGTTGTATATTGTTGGTCCTCTGCCATAGTGACAAAACATCTAAACATTTTGTATGGCAGTACTCACACAATGCCAAAGAGATGATGCATTTTGGGGGCACTGACTATTCAGATTAGCAAGAAATGTAGTTTTGACACATGAGTGAACTGTTTTAGGAGAGATATGAGCTCTTGGAGGTGAACCATGTTGTTGTGATCAACCATCCAAGTTTATTTTGACAAAAGCACCACGAATGATGAGAATGTCCGATCTGTGTCGAGAAATGAGCCAAAGCTATTGAGAAGGATCTTTGCCATTTTGGAGACACTGACTGTTTAGATGGGAAAGGGATTTAGATTGAAGCCTGAGTGAACAGTTTTGGAAGAGATGAGCTTTTGCAGGTGAGCTATAGTGTTGTGCTGAACTGTAAGAGTGTTTTGCCAAATGATCTTAGAGTTTTGAGAATGTAATCTCTGTTTCAAGAAATGAGCCAAACCAATGGAGAAAAACTGTAGTTGTATCCAATGATCTACTCCCCATTCCTTAATCCAATAAAGGAGTTTTTCTCTGCCTGGAGGTGGAAGGTTTATGGCCAGCATTCACAATACGCAAATGGCCCTGCTAGCAGCCATGGATGCAGCATGTGACGACATCACAGCAGAGTCATGCAGAGGGTGGATTCGCCACTCCAGGAGATACTTTCCTCGCTGCATTGCAAGGGATGATATCCGTTGTGATGTAGATGAAAATATGTGGCCAGACAGGCAGGTGTGGATGTGCCAGAATGATTTACGTATGTTCAGTTGCAATATGTACTGTTATATTGTTCACATTTGTGCACAGCTCTACCAAAAGGGTGTTTCTTATGTTTATTCTAAGTAAGTGACTGTAGAGTATTTTTCATTTGCACAATGTTGTAGAATTACAAACAGCCTACACATTAAAAATGTGAAACATACGTATTCAGTGTCTTGTACTCACTTACTTCCCTAACTACAGGAATGTCTAACTTTACTGTAGATTTTACTGTAAATGGCTGTACTAAAAGTGTATAGTGCTGTCTTGAGCTTTTTCAGGTAGTGTCACCAAGTTCTGACCTTTTTTTGCATTGGAAAACACTGAGAGAATATTGTACACTGTCATAATGAAAACATGACAAAACCATTTGACTATCTTGTTCATAAAGATGGTGTCAAGACTTTTTATTTTGATGACACTGGCAGTTTCATTGACATGAATACTTGCTTTTGAGGAATGGATTATCGATTTTGAGCAAATGACCTGCTTTTGCAGGTTATCCACTAGGTTTTGCAGTTTGCACCAACTGTTTTGAGAAATACACTAACTGCTGTGCAAATGTTAATAGTGACGTGAGAAAAGCACCAATTCTACATATCTTGGTTGTGATAAACGTTCATCGGAGTTAACTGATCCCTTCCTATTCCTTCCCTTCCAAAGGAGTCTGAAAGCAGTCTTTTTCTCTGACCTCAAGTGTCAATAAGGAATTTTTGCTCAGAGATCTGCTGCTCGCTGGATATTTTCTCTTTGGATCGTTCGCTATAAACCCTAAAGGCTGCGTGGGAAAATCCTGGCAGATCAGAAACTGAAATACTGAGACCCGCCCATCTGACAATAAAACCATAACACAATTAAAGTCACTTAAATCACCTTTCTGTCCCATTCTCAGTTTAAACTTTAGCAGGTCAGATCGACCTGGCTCTAGGGAAGATTTGTGGTGTTCACTGGCCATCGATGCCCTCATTCTTTCATCGTGACGTAACGTTGCATATGACCTCAAGCTGCTCAGATGACATAATTGCTATCACCTGGATGATGCCCAGGCATTCCTGAGGCTGTTCACTGCAGAGTAGACAATGATCAGTACCGTCATCAGCATACCAAAAACATTCTACACTGTTAAGCATGTGAGAAATGAGACAAAATGCTTTAACACTACCGCTAAAGGATTTCTGTGCACGCTTTTCTTTCTTGGCTGCCTCTGGGGATTTTGTCTGGGTCACAGTGACCCGAAGTCCTGTGGGAGTTTTACAAGCCACAGCAGTAGAGGGAGTTTGCAGTTTACTAGTGACAGCAGCAGTTTAATTGTGTAACTGCTTTTTTCTGTCAGAGTGGAACAGCAGAAATTCATTAATGGTCATTAATGGCATTCCTGTTGATGTATAATTAAATACATTTGGGAAAAGGCCTCCTTGATTTCAAAGGCCATAGTGGTATGCTGCCATCTGCAGTTGTGTGCATGGGATACAGCACTCTCTTTCTATCTCCTTGTTCGTGTGCTTTTGTAAATTTCCACATGCAGGTGTGTGATTTTGTATTTTCGAAACCTGACTGTCTGTATAACTGATTTTATCTTTTATAGGTGCACAGTTACATCGCATGCCTGGTAAGGAAAAACATTGTAGTCTACCTTTTTAAAGTCTAGTGAATAAATGATACAGCTGCTCACGACCAATGCTTGTTTTAATGTCAGATGTATTTCATTGACACACACACCTGAAATGATCATAAAATATGCTAAATTATTTATGTAGATTCAAAACACATATGAAGTACAAATACTTACTTAAAATAGTTAGGTAGAGTTTTGAGGTATCAGTACTTTGCTTGAGTATTTATTTTTCTGACAATATCAACAGTGCTTATTGTGATAATTCAAGTTAAATATACTAGCTTCGGGTTTTTCAAAGGTTACATGAAAATACTAGGCAATTTAGTATAGCTAAATTGCCCTAAAGTACTGTGGTGAAGTTTACAGTGATGCACTCTGTTGGACTGGTGCAGAGCGGCTGTGGTGTTCATGGTTAATCATGGTGATTAAATTCATTCACTGAATTCCACTCTTATATTAGCTTTATACTGTCAAGGGGTGGGAAATCAGCCATGATGGCTCATGTAACATGTGCTCATGTCTTGTTGAATTTAGTTGACTATCCACAAAGAGCAGCAGCACAGCTCAGCTGATCATAGCTCATACAAAAAGTCTACGTAAATTCCCAATAAAAAATGCTGTTACATGTACAAGTGATTTTTTTCCCCACCCTGCACCACTACAACCAATCGTAGGGTTTCCACACCTGCTGACTCCCACTTTAACTCCTCAGTGTACTAATTTCTTTGTTTAGGTGCAGAGACAGTCACTCATCTACAATTCAGCCAGTGTTAAATAGAGCTATTTTTTTCCCATTTGTCTTTCTCTTTTTGTCGTTTACATAAGAGATCACTCACAGTGAGTACATTCAAAATTAGGATTATAATTTAAGTAAGGTATTGTATTGCTTTGTGTAAATGTTTTCTTATTGCTTGGCAAAAAAACCCCTGTCTTATCTGACATGTAATTTATAGAATCTCATTGCTAAAGTTTTACATCAGAATTTAGATTCAGCTCTGTGAGAACTGAGAATAAGTATTTCCTGTTATTCATGTTTTTACTCTAATAACTCTTAGATATGTTGGTTTCTGTACTCATTCTTCACTCTTTCAAACTCAAATCCTTACTGTTCCTTCTTGTTTATTCTTTGTGATGATTGTTTTTTTTAACCGATTCTATAGTACGCTCAGTTATCAAATGTAATGCCTCTACATTTCATCGAACACTGAACATATAATGCAGCAAAATGTAACATTTAAACCACTAAACTGTTGAACTTTGGCACATTTTTCCTCATGGAAGGATGTTGTTCCGTAGTGCCCTCAGGCCACATCAAGCGTCCACAGTTTGGAATGCAACTTTAATAGGTCAATATGATTCACATGAAGCTATGCCTATCTGATAGACAAACAAAAATTGAAAGTCTTTGTCTTTCTTAGGGGCAGACTTGAGAGTAGTGGAAGAAGAAGAAAAGATATACTATACTCACATGGCCTGGAACATTGAGCACAAACACAACCAGGCGTGGTCATGTATGCCTCATCGTCGATCCCACAAAGGTCAGGTGTAGGTTACGTCAAGCTTTCCGACCTCAATATAAATGCTACCAAAGTTACTTTACTCCTACAAAAAGATTTAATAGGTAAGAACAGAGGGCTGTAACCCACAAAAAGTTAAGTAAATTTATTCAGTGGAAAAGATACTAGAAACTTCTGTTTCTTCCATAACTTTCTTAGTCTAACTCATCACTTCTGTTGTTGTTGATAATATTTCCGTCACAAGGAAAAATGCTGATATGCGGGCTTGCCCAGCAGTAAACCACGGTGTGGGACACTGTGTACATAACCACTCAGTTGTGACTAAACAAGCCCCGTAGGCGCTGCAGTCTATACGCACATCTACAGAGAATAAGGCAAAGTTAAAAAGGTCAGCCATAAAAAATGTTTAACTTCAGTTTTAGTTATTTGCCAGATTTTTTTTCCTGTCTTGTCACCTGATTATATTTTTAATGCTGTCTTACCTTATTAGGTGTTATGTTCTACTAAGAAAGACTAGAGTCAGATAGCAAAAAAAAATGAAATAAAAACAAAGTAAAGATTTTTTAAAAAGAGGCTTTAAAAAGAGAGGCAGGGCAATCATGATGCTTACCTTTAGGAACACACATGATCTAATTTGTTTTAGTTTTTTTTTTAACTCCAACACTGATGCTTGTATAAATGGTTTTAACACATTCAGACCTTGCATATATTGTTCTTAAAGGCCACCTTGACATCTTAACATAATACTGCCAAACTAAAGGGTGAATGTGGCAATAGAATAACACAATAGCCCTGTCCACACAAGCATCAGGAATAGATGTGTCTACATATTAGACATTTGATCCATGTAATGGGGTTATGGTGAACTGGAGAGAGAGAGCACTCAGATGTTTTTATGGGGCTTGCAGCATTAGCATACTAAAGCCCGTTTGCAGATGGAAAACTAAATTCAGCTGTGCATGAGTATTTCCTGAATGTCTCTATGAATAAAGTCGCCCACCATATTGCAGTAGACTTGCAAGCAGTGGAATTCTGGCCACATAAAGTTACTATTATAGAGCCAAGGATCTCTCTCATCCTCGTTTGATGGAGAAAAATAACATGAACTGTGGCCACAATGCCACAGTAGACAGGCTACTGTAGGCTCTGCATGTCAGTCTTCATTTTACAGTAGCACAGCTAGAAACATTCAAGGTCTTTTGTTCAGTTTGGCAGTGATCATTAAAGCCATACAGTGAAAACTACCTGCATTGTAAAACACCCCTCAAAGGGTGACGCAAACATTCCTTGCCATTTCCTTCCCCCCGCTTACTGTACGTACAAGAAACATATTAGAACAGGCATAATCGGTCTTTTTTCCACCTAAAACAAAACCGCACACTGTATAAGTGCACAAAGTCAAGTGTTGGACGGTGGCAACAAGTGGTGACCTAACATAATGACATCATCTTATTTTGACAGTTGCCCCATTTAATGTGGAAACGATTAAAGAGGAAGACAAAGAGGGATTTCACCCATTACCCATTAAAGTTAACCACCAAATTACATGGGATTTTATAGGCCATAAATAAGAAAATGATGCTGGATTTTGCCCTCCTCTAGCCACTGTTGAACCTCCCCTGTGAGTGTGTGTGTATGTGTGAAGTTCAGAAGGAGAGTCCTCGTCACGGGATTCACCCAACTCACTGCAGTAGACGCCGCACACCAGTACACAGTCAGTAGAGGTTTAAACAGCAAACTGGGGATAAAATGCACAAACACACACACACACACACACACACTCATACACACTCATTCACTTTCAACATACTGTACAAAATTCAAGGCTATTAAATTACAGTCCCTTCTTGCCAGCCACCCCTGGCAGGGATCATGTTAACAGTACCGACTGTTGAATGCTGTAATTCCTGGAAAGTGATGGGCAGGCACTTTACAGTTTATTATCTCGCGAAGCTCCCTCTCATCCATCCTTACAGCCATCACAGCAAAAGATCTCTCAGCACTTTCACCATTGCACCACTCATTCTCTCGGCCATTTGGTTGCGATTTACTACCACAGACGTTTATAGCAAATTGTTCCTTCCTCTCCTTTTTTTCTTCATCTCTTCTTCCCCCCGTATTCCTTTCCCATTCTGATCTGTAATATGGTATTTCATTGTGTTTTGTTTGTTTCACCGTGACTCCTTTCATCTCCCAGTCTGTCTGGCCTCATATCATTTTTAAAGTGGACCCAAATGCTTTCCCTGGCAGTTTCTAGCATGTGCTTCCAGTAAGTCTGAGACATAAATCGAATATTTGAAAAAAGACAAATAAATACAAGTGTAAATATCCTCTTGGAAATGGCCTTAGCAACTTCTGTGTATAATTAGGCTGTCTTCTGTGAGTGCACCATATGTGTCTGTTTGTGTGTATGTGTGCCTGTTACCGTGTGTGTGTGCTGTCTAGGGAGGTGGGGGTGGTGGGGTAAGACGCAAGATGTCAGCAGTTGTGTGCGTGTGTCTGCATTAGAGTGACTAAATGCCCTTTTTAACCTATGTGTGAAATATTCCTAGCAGGGCTGGAAATGACTTAGAGTCCCCGAGGTGTCAGTAAACTGGTCGGTGTTGGCAGACATCACAG
Source organism: Oreochromis niloticus (assembly GCF_001858045.2). Classification (NCBI taxonomy): domain Eukaryota; kingdom Metazoa; phylum Chordata; class Actinopteri; order Cichliformes; family Cichlidae; genus Oreochromis; species Oreochromis niloticus. The sequence continues at coordinate 59,540,684 of NC_031972.2, read as the reverse complement.
TAACCACCCTCTGACCACTCAACACTCCTACACCTCCAGCACGAGCATGATTCGCCCAACAAAAGCTACGAGTTGGCATTTATCATATGGCATCGTGCTTAAGTGATTCACTGCCGTCTGGCTGCTATTCCAAATTAGCTTCCAGGAACACAAGAGAACAACAGATAGAAAAAGAGAGAAAGAATGACATAGTTGGCATTGGAAAGATGATTCACAGAAACCAATTGTGAATGTCATAATCATGATTAGATGACGGGGCAACCCCTCTGTTTTTCCTTCTGTTGTTTGTTTGCGCACATGTATGTGTAGGCGTGTGTGTGTTTGATCATATACCAGAGTATGTTTTATGCCAGTGTCGCCAGTGAGTTGGCACATTTTCGGTGTTTATGTGTGGGTATTGTGTCTGGACCTAGTGGTCATTGTATTCCAGACATGTGGTATATTCAGGACTATGTGAATCACTCCTGCCAGCATGTGTTGTCTACCTCTGCAGTCTCTGAGAGGTCCGATTAACACCACACAGCTGACCCAACCAAGAACTGACCAGACCGGACCCGATCTGACCACGCCTCCAGAAATACACCAGAGACAACAGGATGAAACCAAAACAGGGAAAGCAATCATCCCTGCTACAAATAACAAACATCACATCAGAGACAAAAATATTTTTAACTGACCAAAACAACGTGCCATCTGTTTTTGCAGTAATATATTTATGACCGATCTCAGAGGTGTCACCGTGATAAACCGTAACTGCAGAGCTAGACACAAAGACAGAGTTCATCTTAATCTTGAAAGCTACTCTTTATATGCTCATATTCACAGTGGAGAGAATTCTTAGTTCATATCAATAATCACTGTGAAATACTAAGATTTTATTGTTGTAATTTACTCTTCCCAGAATACCTCTCTCAAGAGGCAAAGGAAAAATATGTTTGTGCAGTCTCTAAACTGAAATAGTCATTTCACTGAAACTGCCGTATTTGTCACTTAATGGTTGAGGTAAGCTTAAAATAAACTGGCTAGCTCTGACCAGTGTTTCAACTTTTTTTTTTTTTACTTCAGCAGTCGGATCTACTTTATGCAGCAAATCAGGCAGGTATGCAGCATGAGGCAGGGTTCTCTCTCAAGTCCCTTTTTCATTCTTCATGCAACAATTCCATCATTTCCTGTGTTTGACCAAGTGTAACACTATGAGTGCCTTTATGACTAAGTGCAGCCTTATCATTTACACAATTTTTACTTGGTGTTGTAAAGAGAAAACCAGCCAGGATGGAGGTAGCAGTTGATTAATGTCATACAAAATAGCTACTTTCAAGCGTACTGAATCTTTCAAAGCTCTCTAAATAGTCAAAGACTTATACAAACAGCACCTATGTATACGTCAGCTAAAAAGAGAACAAAGTTATTGTGTTAGAGGCACACCTTTTGAAATAGCACTCATTTTGTTTTGTGTTTTAACTTAATAAAAGCCTCCCTTTGTTCTGATTGTTGCTGTGGTTTGCTATTAAGACAAACTCAACACTTCCTTCATCTGTTTAACATTAAAAACCTTCCCGTGGTTAGTACACATAATTGCTTTGCTTCCCCAGAGTGCTTTTATTGTGAAATATCTTTAGTTTTATCACCTACATCTTACCAAAAATGACACATCCAGAAAGGCACAGTGAAGTAGTAATGAATGAACTGGAGAGAAAATCATTTTCTGTCAAAAAAGAAGCTCGTGATTGCATTGATGGAATTAGTACTGTGGAAATAAGCAGCTCATTATACTAAAATGATCCTCCAGCCAAGGCAGTCATTTTTTTCTGTTCACCGTGTACTTTTTTTGGAGCTGTTTTTTATTTGTTAAATCCAGCCAGCAGTTGTTGACGATTATCTCAGGAGCAACAGACATAGAAACAACCTTTTCTTTTGGGGGGGGGGATGTTACATAAACATTTCACACTTTAATATAAGTGATCAGCAAAAACCAAAAAAAACTGTGGCAGATTTCCTCCAGAATCTGTTTCGTATGAAGCAATTGTATCCTCATTTTAAAACAAGAGCCTTGCCCTTTATAGTATTTACACATTTAGGAGAACTTACTGTAATTTTTCATAGTTCTGCCTGTGTTTTGGGTGTCCATTTAGGGAAATTTAGGCACGAATCCCTGCTTTTTGCAGATGATGTGGTTTTGTTGGCTTCAATGGAGCGTGACCTTCGGCACACACTGGAGCTCTTTGCAGCCAAGTATGAAACAGAGAGGATGGGAGTCAGCTCTTTCAAATCTGTGGCCATCATGTTCTTGTTCTCTGCTGAAAAATGGTAAGTTGTAGGGCTGGGTATGATCACTGATTTCTAGAATCGATTCGATTCCAATTCACAAGGTCCCAATTCGATTTAATCCACAATTCGATTCAATTCAATTCAATTCAATTCAATTCGATCGATTTGATTTGAACCGGGGAAATTCTGCCTCAGAAATATTATAATTCGGATCATTTATCAGTACATATCCATACTTTTATATCTATAAAAAGAAAGCTGACACTTGTGAGACTTTGTTAGAGGTGTAAGCATCACAGCAGATGCCTTTGTGTCAAAGTAACAGAGCATAAAACACAGAAAAACATGAAGGAGATTTTCCTGGCCTGTCTTTTTATAGCAGATAACCTTAAAAATATTCTGCAGTAGAACAAAAACAGAAGAAAACCATGAATCAACACACAAGCATTATATGATGCTACTGAAGTGAACCAGAGCAAAGTTACAGGGGTTTAATTAGAGACACAGCTAAGTGTTTTTGCAATTTCGCGTGATTTTAAAAAGTTTAAGTTTCTTCAGTATTGAACAGCAGAAATGAGGCTTTCTTGTCGGAAGTCAGTTAAAAAAAAACACAGCGCTGTACAGCTGTACGCTGTGAGTAATAAGCAGTGTTGGTGAAGTTACTTGAAAAAAGTAATCAGTAACTAATTACTGATTACTTCCTCAAAAAAGTAATCCCGTTACTTTACCGATTACTTATTTTCACAAGTAATTAATTACCTAGTTACTTAGTTACTATTTAAAAACACGATTTACAACCTGAATAGGTAATAAAGCGATAGATCTTTCAGCCCAATTCTACTTTTTCTGCATAATCCATCATACAAAACGTAATCAAATGAAAAAGTCTCTTTTTAAAACTTGTTTAATTAGTTTTAATCTTTTAACTTTATGCATCAAGCAAACATTAAATTATATGCAACATTCTCTGACTGGAAGAAATTTGTTTAACATTTAAACCTATTTTCTGCACATTCCAGCACATAAAATAAAATATTTTTTGTGTTTACACTCAGTCTTTCAAATAAATGCAAGTGAAACACAGCAGAAAATAAATAAAATCAAAGACTCAGCGGTCCTGTTGCTCTATTTTCACCTGTATAGCAGGCGGATGTTTGCCCTGGTGCAGGTGCCGCAGCGGTCAGTGGAAGAATCCATGAGTGTGTCTGTGAATTTCCCACTCTGTGGTAGCGTAAAGGGGTTTTTTCGCTGTAAAAAGAAGTTTTCTTCCCACACAGTGAACAGCGGACGCTAATGTTTTTGTCACTTTTTACGGAATCAAACTCAAAGTAAGGTCAGTACTTCCACGCTTTAAACGCTGCACGCTCATACTCTCTCCGCACTCGATATATTATCCATTGTTGATCTGCACACAGCTGTTGCCAAGAACGTGGCACTCGCTTACGTCATTGTCATGAGACACTCACAAAAAATTCACGGTTTTAGTAACGCAGTAACGCAGCGTGCTTACGGGAAAGTAAAAGTAATCTAATTACCGTTTTTGCAATAGTAATCCCTTACTTTACTTGTTACTTGAAAAAAGTAATCAGATTACAGTAACGCGTTACAAGTAACGCGTTACTGCCCATCTCTGGTAATAAGCAAGCGAATAATGCAGAAAACAGAGATTTTTAGATAGTAAACTGTTCTTGAAGTGCACTGAGAGAGAGAGAGAGCTGTGCATGAAGTGTCATTTTCGTGGTGGAAGCAAAACAGCAAAAGTAAGAGATAATTCATGACGATGTTTATGTGAAGCGAAATGTGAAGCGTAGTTTGGATCTTCTTTTGCTGCTGGTTCAGTCAAATTTGGCTGGAGAGAGACAAAGCCTACAGCTTCAGAATCTAGCGCAAAAAAAAAAGGACGTAAACACAAAGCGCGGTACGTGCAGTCGGGTGAGAACGCCTCACTGATTCTGATCCTTCGGCGGGTCCGCACTTTGTGTTTACATTTTGTTGAAATTTTGTGAGGTTTAACCTCAGATTCTGGCGTTTCCGACAAAATAAATTTATATTTAAAAATTGATTCAGGATTTTAATGAATCGATATTGCTTTATTCAAGCTAGAATCGATTTTAATCGGAAAATCGATAATCAAAACCCAACCCTAGTAAGTTGCTCCCCATTAGTTGGTGGAGAGGGGATGTCCTAAGCGAGGGAGCTAAGTATCTTATTCAAGATAGATGGGAAGTCTGGTGTGGCACCAGCAGTAATGTGGATGAGCCCTCACCTACGGTCATGAAATCAGAGTAATGACCAAAAGTAATAATAATAATAATAATAATAACACATTTTATTTGAGGGCGCCTTTCAAAAACCCAAGGTCACCTTACAAAAGAACAAAGTTAATAAAAGAAGCAATAGTCATAAAATACATACAATAAATTAAAATTGCAAAACAGAACTTGACAACAGATAAAATCAGCACTAAAGCAAATAAGTCAGTTTGAACAGATGTGTTTTGAGTTGTGACTTAAATGCGGGAAGAGAGTGTACGGTTATGAATGCAATTTGGATGGATTTGTGGGATTATTTGAACTAAATGATTTTTCAGTATTCAGAAATAAGAGAAGAATAGAACAGGACACTCCAGACAGTCATTTGCCACTTAACAGTCAAAACCCAAAGCATATTGCCCAATTAAGACACTGCATTGAAGCAAGTTATGTCATGAATCTCAACTGTGCAATGGTATCCACAGCTACACCTTATTGCAGTAAAGACACTGGTAATTGTGCTTGTTGTTTATTTTGGCACATTGTATCTATAGCAACATAAATGTCATCGAACTTTGAGCATGCATAGTAGACACATAACTTGCAGGAAAACATTAATACAAAGTAAGCATTTCTTTTAAATAGGATATTTTAATCAGATATCACAGTTGACTTTACAAAAGCAGTTCTTGTATCTGAATGATTATTAAAATTAAAGCTATAGATCTCTTCAAAATTTATTTAGACAGGCGCTTGGTCTTCTTAGTCTGAAATTGAAAGGAGGCCTTAGCGAGATGACTGACAAGAGACGGAGACACTTCCTTCTGGGAGAATTTTAGTGCTTACTACGCATGTTCAAGCTTTCACTAATAAGAGCTCACATTTCATTGTATCTAGCCCTATGCTGGTTCTCTCAGCTCTCCTTTTGATGTTGGAGGTAATGAATACAAACCCATAATAGAGATGCTACTTCAGTCAGCTGCTTCCATGAGATCTGGAGAAGATCAGTCACAAGCCCACGCAGATGCAAGTCCTTGAGAAGGCGATGAAAAAAGGCAGCAGTATTTATCCCACTTGTGGCTGTTTTCAGGACTGGGAACAATGCCGTCTTTATGGTGTGGTTTTATCTCTCCGGCCACAGCCGAGAATGGTTGCTGTCTTGTGATGGCCACTGCATAAATCAGTTTTGGACCTCTTGCTTGGCAATGTAGTCATGCAAGAATTAGATAAGAAGAGGACGTGGATGGAGAGAAGACAGAGGGGCTGTTTGAGATCATGAAGACAGATGAATTGAATCACTGATACAGGAAGAAACACGAGGAAAGAAAAGGGGAAAAAAGAGGGAAACAGGGAGACCTGACAATTAAACAGCCAGTACAGTGCGTGCTTTTCAGAACAACTCATCCCTCCAACCATCTAAGCTCCGTTTGAATAACTTACCATAAATAGAGGTTTCTTATCGACTTATTCATCAAAGGGGGTTTCATTCTGCCTCACTTTGAATGAGAGGGAATGAGCTGTTCTTCTAGATTACAACTCCTCAACTTTGTCTTTGAGGATTAGGGGGAGGACAATAGAATACAATTGAGTCAGCCAGGGTGGGTGCTGCACAGATAAGTGCTCACAGGAATCAACAGAAGGGCCGATGAAAACAACATGTTTTCCTGCCTGTGTATTTCTAGCGTCTCATAACTGTCTGAATATGTGAACAGAGATATTTAACGTGACTAAGAAGATTACTTTTCTAAATGGCGTTAAGTGGCTAAGTCAACACTTAAAGATTTTTTGTCCTTCTCAGACAAACTGTACTGACTCAGATAATAGCTGTTGATTAACATCCAAGAGTTGAACAAAGCGCATTTATCAGATTCATTCACAGAAATGCAGATCGTAACTTGTGCGCATGCTTGTCTCTATGTGTGTACATACACAAACACACATGGAAGAGGGGTTCCTTGATGCATCGGTAACCCTTCATTAAGACTAGAAAACACAAGCATAGTGAGGAGACAGGCCATGCTTTGTTAAGCTGCTGAGGGAGTTAAGTAATGCTGTTGAGCGTGTGTGCTCAGTGGATCAGCCTTAACTGTCTTTGGCGTTGATGAGATTTATCATAAAGGCATAATGTCATAACCATATCATCAACACAATGGCTCCTTAAGATTAAAGGAGATTTGGTGCGCCAGGATCTTTGAAGTCTCAGATGAAACACTGGAACATCTCAACGCAAGTGAGACACCAACACACTGATTCATGAGCAATCGAAAAAAAAAAAAGCAATGAGGTATAAATGGTGAATGGGGAGGTTTATGCCGCGGATGCCCACAGGAACACATAAGGCACATTCCCATTCATATTATTCCTTCCATCTGTGTGGAATATGTGGAGTTTTGTGCCTGTTCAATGTTATGTCAGAATAATGTGAGGTACTCCCAGATGTACAGGCAGCAGCATTATCGGAACCTGCTTCACAGCACTATATGGAAACAACAGTTCCTTTGTGTGTTTACGCAAGCAAGAGAGACAGGGAGAGCACTTTTGACAGACCTTATTACCATATAGCCCCTCTCTAATCCTGCCATTCCTTTCTCCACCTATAATATGGCTGCATATCCGTTAGCGAGGCTACAGACGGAGAGGAATCTGCAGTGGAGGAGAGGGTGATCAGAGGGCGAGTAATTGAAAACACACAAAGAGTACTGACTCAGAGAACCCAGCTACCAAGGGAAGGTGTGTGTATGTCTGTGTGTGTGAGACCATGTGTTTATGAGTGTGTGTGTGTCTGTGCAATGCATTGAAAGCCCTGATGAACAAAGGTTTGAATTGCGAAAGAGACAAACTCACTCTGCGTGACATCTGACTAAATACTTTCATTGTTTCTCCTGCCGAAAACAAGTATCAAGTATCGCAGCCGGGAGTGCAAAGAGACAATGCTCTGAGACCTGCCTCGTTAGTTTACTCCAATGTGAGCTCATTGCCACAGAATATACACTGTATCGAGTCAATCCACAATTTTGTTCACAAATCTTGACATTCATTTGCCACTGGGCTGAGATAATTCTAGCTGCTGCACAGCAGTTTTTGCTCATTTTCTTTATATGAGTGGAATCTCACTTGTGGTTAGTCTCGTGTTGAGACGCTGAGAAAATTCCATAATTTTGTAAAAGCAGTTTTATTGAAAATAAAGTGAAACTGGATCTAATTATCTCAACAGCAAAATCTGCACTTGCTTCAGAAAACGACTTCAGTACTATGGCGACTATTTATTCCAGCTTTCATGCTGCATATGAGCATACTGTAACCCTGCCTGTGTGTCAGTGTCTCTTAACACCAACTCACCAGCGGCAAGAAGAGAAAACAGTGCTTGAACACTGTTTATTCATCTGAAAGTGTTAAATAATGTAACCCTGTGCACTACTGCTCGGAAACATCCTGAGGCCTCATGGAAAGATTTAGCACAGAGAGAAAATGTGAGCGATACTGGGGAGAACTTGAGGTTTCTTTCACCGAGGTCTGAAATATGCTCGCGGCATTCGAGCCATGAGGATGAAAAGCTTTGGGACCAGGGGGCTAATTTACATAAAAAACCTGCGCCTATATGGTTGAATTCTACACTTCCCATATCACAATGCAAAAGCCTCCAGTGCTTCAGAGCAATTCAGCGTTTGGATTGTTTGATTGTTTGGGGCTGTCTGGGCTTTCAGTCATATGGCAGTGCTCCTCGGGACACAGGCCAAATTCATAGCATATGTTGGAAGGGTATGACAGGAGTTCAGCGAGTATGTGTTTTTGAGGTGTACACACACACAGACACCCACACACGGAGAAATGGCCTTTGTTTGAACGATATGTTTTTGGCAAGCATTCACACACATTCATGAATAATGAATGCATGTGTGTTAACCTCCACACACAATGACACGCAAACACACACTTTCCCTCTTTGTGAGCCTTACACGTACCTAGTCACACACGAAACCCAACAAATAAACACAGACACTGAGGGCAATTTGTCTTGATTTTGTAATCTTTGAACAAAAAGGTCAAACTGTTCTGATTGGTCGATCAGGGAGCTGATATTGTCTATCTACATCATTTGTGCGAATGGAGTTTTGGATGTGAGTGTGAGTGTTTGTCTGTGCGTGGTTTTCTGTCCCACATTGTTGCAGTCTTCTGCCAAAGACACAACCATGTAAGGTAATTCACCCATCCTGGACGTGTGCTTTGTGAACATTAATATCGCAAACATCTGTGCATGTCTGTGATTGTGACTTGGCAATCTCTCTAACGTTTGCTCTGGACCCTGCGACACGATCAAAAACATATTTGTGCCAACCTTATCTTAAGAGTGGCTTTCATCCGCCATGCTGACTGCTGCTCTGGTATTTTTCTGTTTCTCATTCTTTCTTTCCCTCCCTCCTTCCTCCTCTTTTCCCTCCATCACCAGTCTCGAGGATTTCCTCTATTATTCACGTTTTTCTCCCCTTTTCCTTGCTTTCCCTCTCACTTTCTTTTCTTTTCTTCTTCTTGTGGCCTGTTTTGATTCAGGATGTGCCAGTTTGGGTGGTGGAGCTCCCCAAACCCTGAAGGGGTATTGGAGCCCTCGGAACATTGGTCTCTGCCTCTCCATGCGTCGGCATTGTGAGCATGGGCTAATCGTTAGAGCGAGGCCTCAAAGAGAGAGGACAAAAGGTCACCGTGGGTCACTTTGGCGTCCTAACATGAAAGGAGCTCCCAGTTTCAATGAGGATTAACCAAAAATTCTATTGACTGCGACACTATGGGAGCTCCCAGAATCTTATACATGTGAATTCCACACACACATATGAAAGTGCCTCCTCTCCTCTCCTCTCCTCTCCTCTCCTCTCCATCCAGCAAACATACAGTCACAAACATACAATGAACACATCATTCAGAAGAGAGTTAAAGGAGTTCAGTGGTAGCACAACTAACGGTCAAATCCTGCCCCTTGACCCCACTGGTGCCTTTCATTCTGTGTGTGTAAATGTATTTGTTGTGAACACGTGTGAGGGAATTAAAGTGTCTGTGTGGCCAAAGACAGATTACGAGTCACCCAGCAGAGCCTAATTTAGAGGTTAATGTGTCAGGTAATGAACTTAATGTGCACACGCTATGGTGCTGTGAGGTAAAATCTGACAGGGCATACCTTCAAAGTCAGTTCCAAGTTCTTTCACTACTTAGAGGAGCATTACACTCTTGTGCACTCTGATAAAGAATGATAGACGGAGATCAAAATTCAGGAATTGTTTCACATCAGATGGATATATGACAGAAGCAGAATGGAGATAATGAGATGACAAGATGAAAGAATTACTGAACCATAGCTGTACCCTCTGTGTTAATGTGCAGTCTATGGGGGCATTCACTGCCTTTGTGACCTTAAGGCTATGCCATACAATGTTGCTCAGTTCCAGTCATCTCTGTTCTTAACATTTTACAGAGGCCAACAGCAGGGTGCTGCTTGACTAGCCTGGCACCCACTTCATGTCATGGGCAGAACTTAATAGCTACATTCCTCCCTGGCAGTAAAGCTTTATGTGCCCATACATCATAGGGGTCATTATGACAGAGGCAAGATTTCTATTATCTTCCAACATGAACTTCAAAGACGTTCGTCTAAGTCAATGGTCGATCATGCAGTACCAAGTCCTATTCAGGTCCATTCCTGGAGTTCCATTGCTTATGAAATGCTTTTTTTTTTTCTTGGTAGTGAATCAGGAATAGGTTCTTACACCTGACAGAGTGCTGACTAATGATAAATCCTCTAATCAAAGAGAAGAAGGCTACACAGTCATCTTTGCTTTGACTTGGGTTTGACGTTGATTATTAAGAACACTCACATCAGAGCACATCAGGCTAATGTGTTTATGCAACTGCCAAATTCAGATTCTTTGTTTGATCACACATATAAAGTTATATGTAATGAGTATTATTTCAGCTTGAAAAAATGTTGTTATTGAGTAAAATTGTAAGTAATAATGCCTTCTTTATCTGAAAATTTGTGACTCATAACTTAATAATATGTTTGCAACATTTTTAACCTTTAGTTACATCATGTAAGTAAAAGGAGTATTCCCAGGGGGCCACTCAAGCATTCAGAAGTCTTGCAGTCAAAACGAAGACTACACAAAGGATAGGTCTGACTAAGAATCTGGTAACAGTAATAGATTGTTTTCTTCTAAATTTCCATGCAAATCAGAATAAAATCTGGAAATTCTTTGCTCAGTCTGTTGAACTAAAGGCTCCAGGGAGCCCTGCGCACATGTGTGTCACTGATTAATACAACAGGCTTTCCCAAAAAATGTGAGGCAGAGGAAAAAAGAAAACACCAACTATCAAAAGGAAAACACAGATTTCCCATCATCATCTTCCCCTCTGTCACAGCTGCTGGTGAAAGTTCTGGGAAGTAGCCGTAAAGCTGGTAGTCACAGTTCCTTGGCCAACTGCATGTCTGATACAGAAGCATCAGTGGCACCAGGAATGTCATTTACTATCAGACACCCGTGCGTAAGCGGGGGTGATAATGAAGGTATGCTTTAATACTGATAGTGCTGTTCATAAAAGGAAGAGATAGAACAGAGTCAAAGAAATGATGGGAAATGTATTGCCCCTGATACAGAGATGGAGGAGGCATACTGCGCCCCCTTTGTGCACTAAAGGCTGTATTGGGTCCACAGATAGGGAATGGAACCCTGTGAATCCATGGCACAAGGGCACGAAATGTGAAAAGAAGGGGGCGGACCTTCACTCAAGCATATGTTATCCATCAACAGAGAAAGCACAGTGATATCGGGGCTGGGCTTTAATTACATTTGAGTCTGACTGATGACACTAAGAATAGCGTGCTGTTGCATACATGGTGTATACTTCTAGGTGGCCTTGGTGGGCATGGTTACATTATACTGCCTTTAATGCCTATTTTTCTCTGCAAGATCATCAGCCTTATTGTACGGTAACAATGCTCTCTGAGCCACACTATATGAAGCATTTGTCTTGAATCAGTATTTGACCAAAGAGATGCAATTTCTTGCCCTTTTTGGCATTATTTAATATACTCTAAATCAGTCTACGCTACTTTGCAATTCGGCTTACCACTGGCCTTTCAAATAAGAACAGATGATTGGTTGATATGGTAATACAGTGGCACAAATTTGCGCAAAATTGTATTTTGCATAGAATATTGGACATTTAAAATTGCGTAAATGTTTTCATCTTGCTTTTTGTAAATGATGCGTACAATACATGCAGTCAGTGTCATGCAGCAAAAGTGCCATGTCATGAGCAAAGATTGAGCAACACAGAGCATGATAGAAGAACACAAATTGAAAGAATGGCAGAGACAGACACGTGCACATGAAGTACACAGCCACGCACGCACACACACACACACACACACACAAACGCACACACACCAATCCCCAAAAGGACAAACAGCTTTTGTTTCTGTCATGCGAGGCTCAGAGAAGCAGAGAGAGGCTTTATTGGAAAAAGGGCTGTGGTGTTTTCCTCTCCAAAATCACTAGGGCTCATTAGAGAAGACATTTCAGAGCTGGAAAAGAGCACATGACACATCACACTTCAGACAGCTGACCTATTTACAGGGTGACTTGTAGCATATCTATAAAACACACTACAGCCCCATCACCAGGGACCAGTCCATAGAGTTGGGGGGAAAATATGAACTAATCTTCTTCTGAGGTTACATACAGGGAAGGGAGGGGGGGTGATTTAGCTGTCAAAGAGAGAATAACAGGAGCTTACACACATCAAACACACTTCAAATACCAGTGACGCACATATTCACGCCCTACAAACACACACTGTTATTTAAGTGTTTTATATATCCATATGCTATATATGGATATATTTTCTATGAGTCTTCAGGCGCCACACCACAAGCTTCCAGTGATGATGGCTTCCATGTGTTGCCTATCAGTGGTGGAATTTACCTTTTCCATGGAAGAAAGGCAACCCGACACAGTGGCATCCTCCAAAAGGCCTCCCTCTGAGAGAGAAATCTAAATAAATCATAAACTATTTAGTTGGATGATGTCATACATGTTTTTGTAGGGGATACCCAAGGGGTAAACACAGTGTTGTGGTCAATGAATCATGCAACTGTCTGAATTTCAGCATTCATCTGAGCTGTTTTTGGGGGGGGTTTTTTAATAGGCCACCTAGGGGGACACCCAAAATTAAATTTACTTTTCAAAGTAAAAGACTTACTTCACTTTACAATAATGTGTTATTCTGCTAGTCATCTGTCACTCATTGATACTTTGCAGAACTGGTTGCCTACTTTATCTCAGTTTGACTTTTCAAATTTTTGGCTGATGTGGCTGACATTCTGACTTATGTTTTGAGACCCAGCAGGGAGAATTTGGATTAAAATGAAAAGAAAAAGAAAAGATCTCTCTTTTACTCCCAAACTCATTCAAATCTGCATATAGACTGGCTTCAGCAGTGGCCCTGGTATCTTAGTTATCGGTCCACAAACAGTGCAAAACTTATTATCACAATCTTTTTTTTAACCAAGAAAGGAAAGAATGTTTTGCTCCTCTATTACTTTGTCACTGATGTCCAGCATACCGTTATCTTTTAAAAATCACAGACCATGTTCATACTTCACCAAACTACCGATACTGAGAGGACAATACAGACAGACAGTAGCTGATGGTTCTAAATAGCGCTGGGTGTAGGTATAACGGCTGTCTGTCCTGTTGTGGTAAGGCTATGATAGAGAAGCAGGAGCGCTTTTCTATTCTACCTGAGTACTCAAAGCGCTTTATATGACTTGCCTCATTCACCCATTCATACAAGCACTTTTTTCTATGCGTAAGAGCTGTCTATCTAACATTCACACGCATTCATACTCAGATGGATGCACTGGAGAGCAACTTGGGGTTAGTATCTTGCCCAAGGATATTTGGCAAATTTATTAGCCAGTCAAAGCTGCTGGGACATGCTCCAAGGCCCCAACAATCCTGAACTGGATTAGCGGTTAAGAAAACGTAATAGAATTTACTTTTAATTTAATAGGAATTTATTAGGCGGGCTCTAAAGATTAGTGTCACCAATTCAATATCTAAGCAAATGTGAAATATGTTCACAATCTGCAGTTTAAGTGGGATTTGCTTAGCTGTGCATCACGAGGAAAAGAATTACTTAGAAATAAGTCACATAATCATTTCTGTTGTGAGCTCCAGTAGATTTGACTTCGTTGTGGACTGGCTGTGGTCAGCTGACCTGTTCCTCTGCTCTGGGGCTTTACTGCTCTTAGTGGCAAAAATGAATTCAACAAGATAGAGATTAATGTTACATCAGTCAACACCAAGCCAGAATAAAGGCACGTTTAAAATGTAGAATTTGCTGAATTAAAGTAATTATTATCATCTAATTAAACACTAAGCCTGCTCTGCACCTATTTAGTATTCCACCTCTGTAAACTGAAACACAATAATAGAAACTCAAACTTCACAGAAAACCCCAACAATCAAACTATCATATGGTTGTTGACTGTAAGGGCCTTTATCTTACAGTATAACGTTCCTCGAACTGTTGTTGTGAGGTGGCTCTTTGTAAATAAACCTGAATTGAATAATACAAACTGGTTCATCCTGAAGTGGACAACTGGGTAGTCGGGGTGCCAGTTTAGCTCAGTGAGTGAGGAGGTGGTCACATTGCCAGATATCAGCACCCCAGGTTTGAGTCTGACCCCGTTTGCTGCACGTGTTCCCTCACTTGCCTGTTTATCATCACTGTTTCACTATCCAATAAAGGCAAAAATGCCAAAATAAACTGCATCAGATTAATCATTAAGTAAAGATACTAGAATGCCGTTCTGGATCGCTCAAACACAATTTAACCCATGCTCTTTTCCTTTTCCGTTGTTATGGAGTGTATTAAAGGCCAAACGTGCATTTGAAGAACATTATGAGGTCAATATAAAGTTGACCTTTGATCTTTCAGATATGAAATGTCATTATTTTAACCTATTTAACATATGTGTCAGATTTAGTAATAATTAACAGATGGATTCTTGAACCATGGGCAAAAAGGTTTTGTGAGGTCACAGTGACCGTGACCTTTGACCACTAAAACACTAATCAGGTCAGGTCACAGTTTGCGCGAGATGTAATGGAAATGACTGAGGTGTTCCTGTATTTAAAAAATAAAAACAAAATGTATCACCGTGACCACAAAAATTATGCATCCTTAAGTTGAAATTTGAAGATAATCAAGAGATACACAGTTTATGAGGCAGCTACACTGAGGCACTCTTTAGTAATAACCTCAGTGTATATGTTCTGAAATGGGGCAGCAAGTTCACAAGCAGTTAACTAGTACAGCTCATCTGTGTGAATACAAACCACAGTGTAGATCTACAGCAGGGTGTTGCCAGCGCAGACTGTGCACGATCAGCTCATTCATCTCAGACAAATATTTTTTTAATGTACTTTTAATATGTCAGTGAGAATTTCTACATAGAGTTCCCACAGCACAGAAGCGTGTTCTTATCTTAAATTGTATCAGCAGTGAAACTCCATCTCTTCCTCCTGTCTCGTTCCCACCTATCTAGTTTAGTCCAGTTGTGTTTTGAAAGGGTGGTCAGATTCAATGTTATTGCATGATTTCATAGAAACTCTCCTCCCTGCCTTTGAAGAAGGGAAGAGCTGACTGAAGCTGAGTGATCCCTGCTGTAAGCCCCAGTCTGGGCAAGACCTGAGTGAGTCCCACCAACAGGCCTCTCTCATACGCATCCACATTCTTCCTGCTCTTTTAAGCAACTGGAACAAATTCATGTCAACTCAACAGATTTTCAGGGCACCTTTGAGGCTGTTAGCCCATTGAAGCCAACCTTTGGGTGCTTGTCCCAGGTGAGGCCTTTGAAAATAAACAAGAGGACAGAGCGGCTCAGTCTTTTGAGGTGATGAGAGTTCAGGGGCAGAGGAAAACAACAATTACCAACGGTGTAGACATTAAGCACTGAATGAGAGCTGTTCAGAGGTAGAATTTTGAGTAAATAAGCAATGCGGGGATACTAGCTGCGTGCTGCGGACATTGATAAAAGGGAGTAATAGAAAACCTTTTTCTGACTCCGCACTGACCTCTTTGGTCAAAGTGCTGCTGCTGGGCTGGAGGTGTTGGGTTTCCGTCAGCTTGGCTGTCTTTCTATACTCCATTTTCACACTATAATTAAGGTCTTGTACTTTCATATAAAGCGTTAATGGTGCAAAGCAACGTTTCTAGTCAACAACAGCGAGGTACCTGAAAACAACAGCGCACATGTTTTAAACGCACAGCAGCTGCAAAGGGTTGATGTATCAGTTCAACACTGTGTAAGAGGATTGCAAAACAGTGTGTTTATTCTCCATCCGCCCACTCAGCTTGGCTGTTTAATTCTTCTGCTCTTTCGAGGATTTGGCAACGAGGGAGATGGGCCTTCCAGACTAACCTCGAATGCTCCAATGACCTTACCTTGAAATGAAAGGCCTAACATGTCTCTGTGGCATCAAAGCTCACCACAAAGCCCTAAAATGGCATATACATACTTTAGAATATACATAAGGAATGCCTTGTGACTAATTTGAGGTCACATGAAAGTGACATGCAAAAAAGAGAGCTTTTGGGAATAGGGAGCTCTTAGTCTGAGGGGAAGTTTTTGTTGGCACAAATTAACACCACAGTTCATATCTGCACAAAGGCCCCTTGGCTGTAAAGTACAATAAAGCTGTTATTCATCCTATAGATGCCCCCATGACCTTGTAAACAAACAAGAACTACAAAACCTGTGGAAACATTTATTATCTGCCCACTATCACTGAAAGATGACTAACAGCAGAGACATGATAAGTTTACAAAAGTATCAAGTTTATCTTGGTTTATAACCATTCATTACACATTTTACACAAGAGACACATCAAATTACCCAATGGCAAATGGCCAAAACTGCTCTAACACTGGCTCAAGTTTGGTGTTTGAAGGCATGCAAACAATGGTTTCTAGGAACTAGGGAGGTATCAGTGTGGGCCAATTGGCCCTACACATACACACAGTGCAAGAAAGAGCCTTTGCCTTGTCACTGCTTTAATGCCTTGGCTCACTGGGTCATGATGAGCTCCTAATGACCCGAACAAATGCATTCTCTATCCCTCTGTGCTTCATCTGCCGGGATTTTCTGCCATTGATTCGGTTCTCCCAGTTCGTGCCATTGCATGTGCCAGTTGATAGGGGATGTTTATGAGTAATTAACAACAATTACGGTCGTTGAGTTTGCTTTATTTGCATGAGGATGGTTTTTTAATTGTGTTTGTGCTAGCACCCAAGCATGAGAAGGCTTTTGTCGTAAAATGACTGGCTGTGGCACTCGAACATAGTGACCAGAGAAAACAGAGGGGAGCTGGAAGCATGAGTGTTTTGAAATAAGAGATTTTGCCTTTGAAGTTAAATGATAATAATAAAACAGCTTAATGTAGAGTTTAGTAATAATTCTCAAATTAAATGCTGTCATTTTTAAACTGTCAGAATGAAGTGGCTTTAATTATTCACAACAAAGAAAATTCCAGCAGAAGCATTCTGTGTAAGAAAAATCTGGAAGGCTCTGTCTTTCTCGTGCTCTCTCTCTCTCTCTCTCTGCGTCAGTAAAGTCAGACATCTTTAGAAATCATTGCAACCAATCAAGGAGTGCCTTCCCACTTTCGATTAATTCCTCTGTAGATAAATCAGTTCTGCTGTTTAAACAGCAGGGGGGCAATCACAAAATAATCCCGAGTGAAGAGTGACTGAAGCTAAATGGTTAAAATAACTATTTACACCAACTTCTAGACCAAAAAAACAGGGGAAAAAAAACAAAATATATTTAGATTTACTTTTCGCAAATACAGGATCGATTTCATGTAAAAAAAAAACAAAAAAAAAACAACCTTTTATCATGTCACAATAATGTCATTTGTTTTTCCTTACAGGGAAACTGATACCCTATAGGGTAGCTGGTCCATTAAGGATTTCGCAATATGATATACGTCCTTCATGGCAGCTGTCACAGAAGAAGTCACAGAACTTACATTTGTGAAAAAGAAGCAGTAGGTTCTAGGGATCAAGTGGCCAGTGCTACAAATTCTGTGCTCCAGCTTGTTTCTTGCCTGAAATTAAAATAGGGAATGTTGTAACACGTCTTGTGGTGCTTTGACATTCCTATATTTTCTATGTTCGCGAGTCTGTTAGTGTGCACTTGAGTCCCAGTGACGTACATTTTGTCATTAGGTGGTGAGCGCAAAGGCCTGTATGGATGTCTGCATGCCTGCCTGTTTTATGTGATTACATCGACTCCTCCGTGGAGAATTTACATTGCAATGCACCTATTACAGATGCACCCCAGGCGTTGGACTTCAAGCAGACTTCAAAGAAGCATAACAGGAATTACTACTTGGCTGTTGGGTCAACAGCTGCCCGTGTTGGTACCCACAACAAGGTTTATCTACGTTTTACTGACAGGTGTTTTACCACTACAAAAAGCAGTAAAAAGAAAAACTGCATCTCTTGCATTAACTTTGCAAAACACTGCTTGTGTTTTCAAATTTCCCTGTAAGTTATTGTTCTCTGGGAAGAAGCAAGTGCAGTATAATGCCTCGTTGTATATAGACCTATCCTATTTGTACGAATAAATCCAAAAAATATTGATCTTTGTGGTCATGGTGTAATCAAAATATCAGATTTTTTTTTCTTTGAATAGCTGTTTCCACAGATGACCTGCATCATGTTGATGAAAAAAGTTGTCCTTCAGAACATGTCACATCTCCCTCACAGTAGAGCCTGTATCAGATGCATTCTCACTACTGAAAATACTCTGCCTGACCAAAGTGTGCTGGAGGCAGAGTATAACACAGCACTTGCTAGCTGTGAACATCATCGGTCCATCACTTGCAGTAGTCTCACAAATGGCTTACAGCTACTTGTGGGCTCCACAGGCTCTCCTCCAGAGCAATGCTTGCTGATAGAGGAG
The DNA here is from genome assembly GCF_001858045.2 of Oreochromis niloticus. Classification (NCBI taxonomy): domain Eukaryota; kingdom Metazoa; phylum Chordata; class Actinopteri; order Cichliformes; family Cichlidae; genus Oreochromis; species Oreochromis niloticus. The sequence goes on along the minus strand of NC_031972.2, from coordinate 59,522,141 downwards.
TTGAGGAGGAAGGCTATTAGTCCCATCTCCAGTCTTCTTCAATATTTCATAAAGACCCTCTCTCCTGTCTCTTGATGCCCAGAAGCCTTCCTATGCATGCAGCATCAATTCTTTATTCCTGAACTGCAAACAGCTGTCACTTGTCTCCCAACAGGATATAAAGCAAGGTCCAAATACCCCTTTGTATACTTTTACTAAACTATTTGCCCTGATCATTCATTTCCTCTGGGCTTCCCACAGTGTTATGGGTTGTGCTGTTTTTATAGAGGTCGGGTAAAGTCGTCATATTTAATCTTTTACCTTTGAGCAATTGTTGGGCAGAAAATGTGAGTTTCATTGCTTTATGCACTCAGAATTAGAACAGGGAAGTCATTTTGTAGGGCTCGTGGCAGTGCTTTTCAGGTCCTGCTTGCACAAAGGAGGAGTAGTTGCTACCACTACTTATAAGGACTCTGGCAAAAAAATGCTTCCCAATTGGACAGATTGATATCCCTGAAGTTTAACTGACTTGATGTTATTCTGTGATGATTGGGTCTTCCCATAATTTCTTTTGATCATTGTAATTTACAGTGTTCAAATTTAGTTCAGGAACTGGGGGATATATATGCTGCAAGCACAGCTTTGGGTCCAGTGGGACTTTGTTTCCTGACAATTCAGAATTTGATTTTTAAAGCTCCTTCCTGTGCGCCCTCCTGTACAATAGAAAAGGCTAATAATTTACATTTTACACAATATTCTGATTAAAACTATGCAATTTAACATGGGTAATATATTGTCTCACCAACTATCTGTACTCAAATCATTTTGTTCTTTTGTTAATGGACTGAATTCGAGCCAACAGACATGCTTTATTCCATTCATCTCTAGAGATTTTCATCTGGGGGTTGTTCCTCTCTGTAGATAGATATGAAACAGAGTTATCCTTTCAGCCTGTAATAAGTGTGCTATAAAACCGGGTCAAACCACCCCTGTCTCTTACGTGTTTCAAGGTCAGTTGCTCTCTGGTGGATAATATAGGCGCTGAACAATTTTTAGTTTTTGAGTATACACATTTTCTGATTTGTAAATATTTCTTTAAATGTTATAGAACACTTTGCATTTCATAAGAAATTGCTGAAAGACAATAGTTTACCTCCTTTGTGTCAATTGTTAATTTCACCACTTTTTAAAACTCTACATCATTTGTCCCAGGAAAATTATAGTACATGATAGTAGAAGGCATAGGTTATACTGTAACATAATCTTTTGTGTTGCAAGTCAAATTAATAAGGTATTTCAAAAAGAAAGGGTTTATGACATTTATAAGACTTGTGATTGTGATTAACAGACATACAGTGAGAGTGCTATATTATTTCAAAGCTGAGCTGATACAGTCGCATGTTTGGTGATTCAAACTCTCCTTGTTAACTTCTAAGTACAAGCTGGACCTGTAGCACCACTCCCGTGACCAGCTGCATCACGATAATGATGCCTAAAGGACGTCTTGTACATATCAGTGAGACACGTACAAATTGTACCCAAGGTTGCTAGTGACCTGAACAATGCATTTAAGGATTGAGTCCACCTGATTTATGTGGCACCATTTCACAAGTGCAGCTATCTCAGGACACTTTATATTGTAAGGTGAAGATCCTATAAAATTAAAGAGGAAAATCCAACAATTCCCTTTAAGCAAGCACTTGGCAAGAGTGGTGAGGAAATATTCCCTTACAACAGGAGGAACCAGTACCTGCAGAAAGAGTTTCTTTCAACTACTTATAAACTTTTCCTTTCGCGCTTGTTGCTATCCTAATGTCACAAATCACCCCTTACACTTGTTTCCACAACCCCACTCTACCTGGACTCTATTCTTCACCTCTCTTGTGCACTGTCCATTGCTTTAGGTGGTTAATCCCAGCTATTTCAACTTGTCCACCTTCACTGCCTCTACTCCCTGTATCTTTACTGTCACACCTGCCTCCATCTTATTCCCTCACATGTCACACATCTTGTTTTACTTTTATTCCTCTTCTCTCCAGTGGATGCCTCCACCTCTCCCTGCTCTCACTACAGATCAAAATGTCATCTGCAAACATTATTGACCACAGAGACTCCTGCCTGACCTCATCTATCAACCTGTCCATCATCACTGCTAATAAGAAGGGGCTCCGAGCTGATCCCTTGAACACACCTGTCATCCCTGCCACACACCTCATCACCGTCTCACTGTCCTCATTCATGTCCTGCAGCACCTTCACATACTTCTCTGCCACTCTCAACTTCCTCATACAGTGTCACATTTCCCGTCTTGGACCCCTATCATATGCCTTCTCTAGATCCACTTCTGGCACTCTCTATACACTTTTCTATACTATACAAAGCCTTACTGCTGCTCACTGATCATTACCGCTCTTGTTAACCTAACTTCAACAACTCTTTCAAATAGCTTAATGGTGTATAGCTTAATCAGCTTTATCCCTCTGTAATTACTAAGGGATAACGTAACTAAAAGCTTGTTTCATAATAAAAGCATATGTGTCTCTATGTGTATTTATTTCTTTTCTTTTTTACATTTCTTACTTTCTAAAGATGCAGTTTTCAACAAACAGCCTGGTTGAACTTTCCACTTCTTTAACAAAACATATCCCCGTCAAGTACTCTTTAATAATCAGAGAATCAGATGGGGATCATCTGTGTATTCGTCAAACTTCCTCTCCTTTGAGGTGGATGGGAGTGAGACACAGACAGACCGCCCCGTAGACAACCTGATCACAGAGATGAAAGATTGAGAGATAATCAAAGATAAGAAAATAAAAGAGATGACAAAATGAAAGAAGGTAATCGCTGCGTCATCAGCTGAATTGCTCATTAGATCAGACCGCATTCTGAGAAACGCCCAGCGTTATGAAGAGACAGGGTGGCGTGTATCTTTTCCCATCCAACTTTTCTCTCTGCATTTGGCACCGCTCACTAGTTGCATCCTTGCACTCTCAGTGACCAGCACATTTCCATGAGCTTCATATAGAGGCCAAGACACAGCATCACAGGCACACTTGTGGCTGCTTGAGTATTCTGTGACGTACATGATAGTAGAGGGGCATATATTATGCTGTCACTTGCTGTCAGTCACCCTGTTCCTCCCTCCCTACTCCAGACACTTTGCACTGAAAGAGCTTTGTCACACTCAGTGTGTGTATTAAGCCTAATTGTTTCAAGTCAGCATCTGTGGTTAGAGCCTATCCGGAATTTGAACTTACAGAGTGACAAGGTCGCAAGATAAGATGTAGTGTGCTTGTAAATAACAAATACCATTGGTCTCCAGATGAGGGATGAGGTGACAGTGTGGCCAAGGAGGGGAAGCAATGGTTCAATGTCAAATCACAGTAAACAGTCGTTTGCTCTGGAGTAAATCTTCAGCTCCGTGAAGCAGAAACCTGAGTCTCCTTCTGCTGAGGCACTGTGGATTCACAGAAATCCTCACGGAGCAAAGGGATGGGAAAGAGTGTGGAGAAAAAGTAACAGGGAGTGAGGAAAATATGCAGGAATAAAATGGATAAAGACGCGTTACCAGGAAAGGGACTGATTTCATAAACTCTTTACCCCCTACCCAATTACCCCATGTGCAGCCCTCCAAGGTTAGGTCTGTCCATCTGGCTTGTAGAAAAGAAGGAGAAGGAAGGAAGGAAACGGCAGGGGAAGGAAGATGAGAGTGAAATACCTTCCCTGCTCAACTATTATTCTTTGTTAACCAGTTTTTAGCACTGCTCAATCGCTCTGGTGGTTTTCATTAAGAAAGGAATCACCTTTGTTTTGCCAGGACCCTCTAATCAAAACCAGACGCGTTGGAGTTTTTAATTGAAGCAAGCTGGACCTCCACGTTGTACACAACTGGCTAAATGTGACAACTTATCCCATCACTACAACAGTGTTTCCCAACGGACCGGAGAGAAAAACATCCCTTCAGTGAGGGAATCTAAGGGGTTTGTTAATATGTCTCTGATTTCAGAGGACTGTTATTGTTGAAACAACTCCAGACTGCTATTTACTACCACATCAACCTCTCCTTCTGCGTTACATTACTTGCATCGTGTTTGACTTTTTCATTGGGTAAGGTTATGGCTATTGGAACCGTACCGTAGGGGCATGTGTCCGGTTCTGGCTTGGCAGTGGGAGAGTGAAGAACCCATTGTGTGACTGTGTGTCCAGAACTAGCCAGCTCTCTGGGCAGGGGATCTTGCTTTCAGCTGAAAGAAAACAAGAGTCTGAATGAAAACGACAAGCTCAGAGCTGAGGATGTTTTTTTTAGCTGCAGCCAAAGCACCAGTTCCAGTTCTTGCTTTAACACCACCATAAAGATAGTGTTTCATTCAGCTTTCAGTCTTTATATAATCAAGGCCACTACTTTTTTCCCCCTGTTTCTCTCACATGTTGACAGTTGAGCTGAAACAAAAAATTGGGGACAGATAATCTACCTGCTTCCTTCTCTTCCTCTGCTCCCTTCTCCTATCCCCTGTGAGTATTTAGGTTTCTTTGAAAAACAATATTAATAATTGGGAAATGTGGCTTCTCCGGCTCCTGCTGTGTGCTTTTCTTTCGTCGCTCATTTCCCTCTCAAAGCTCCCTTGATGTGGGGCTTGTTGTGCTGTTTTCAGAGTAGTGTGAGACCTCGGTGAGTTATACCCAGGTCTCCTTCCAACCTCTGAGTCGAACGTTTTTCATGTTCCTGTATTAAAGCACATAAAAGAGCTTTGAGATGCTCACCGGATAGAGATGTTATGGGGTAAAATGAATCTGATATGTAAATCCATCGGGCGTGTGCTGAATGTGCGCAAATGAATGCGGGAAACATGTCATCAGCCACAAATTGTTTCCCACCCAGGCAGATTTACACAGGGCAAATCAATGCACTGTCTAGCAGTCAAAAACCAAAGTCACCAAAGCCATGACCACAGGCATGAGCAGTATCCTCCAAGGGTTGGAGATAAGAGCGAGGAAGTCAGAGAAACTGCATAAGAACAGTAAACTCTCCATATCAATGCATTCGATATTCAGTGTAATTACTGAAGATAAATCAAAGAGGCAACTTGTCTTGTCATCACATAGTCATATTTAATTGGCTTGCCATAGATGTGCAGCATTCAGTTCCTCCTCCATACACCGCTCCTTACCGTTTTCATCCTGATACCTCTTAAACTCATAACTCATCTCACTATCTATCGTACATCTTCTTCATCCCCTGCTCTTTTTGAATCCTCCTTTCCCTCCCTGCCCTGTTTTTTCGTATTCTGAGTGCTGCAGTGCAGCTGTGGGTGAGCAGGGGTAACGGGAAAGATGGAGGGATCGAGAGAGGCCCAGAGGAGAGGGGCTGATTATTAGTAAGAAGAAAGAACTAAGGGTTTCAATATGTCCCACAGCATTTCAAGTGGGACAGGGGAGTTAGAGGAGACAATTTAGTCTGCCACAAGGAGAGAGTGTTTGCGTTCACTGCATTTACAGATTGTTATTCTAACCACCCGCTCCTACTGGCATCTTCATGCCCTCCTTATGCTACTTTATAGACACTATATCCATCCCCACCTCAATTATTTTACCCTAAAGGGGCCAGCTGCTGTATACGACATGAAACAAGGCGGTGATAATCAAAAAAAAAGAAGTTTAAGCTCCACCGGAGGCCACACATGTGGGGAAATATTTAATAAGACCTTGTGTTTTATGATGATGATTATCATAGCATGCCAGCAGATGATCCTTCAAGGCTGAAAGTAGTGAATTAGTCAAAAGGAGTTGAAATATTGCAAACTCTTACTCAGTGAGTCATTTCAGCATGCAAAACCTTGACAATCCTGTACCACACACACAGTCTCGTATAGCTCATACGGCCAACTGGACGACAGCAGGCACCTTACACTGTGTGTGTATGTATGTGAAAAACATCCATGAGCTGGATCCTTCAGGGGAGGGGAGGATAATGACACAGACAGTGATGAGTGGAGAGGAGGGGTCCTGTCATTTCACCCCAACATCATCATCTCTGCTTCAGCAGCACCTTGGGACGCTTCAGCGCCGAAATGAGAGTGGAGCTGCACCCAATGCATATGAGCATACATGAGCATTTTGATGTGCATCCAGATTTATCTAAAGTCCTGACAGGGAGTGGCAGAGAAGTCGATGGCCTAGCCTTTTTGTGAAGCAGTTAGGCCCAAAACAAATAAATCTTAATATAATCCTAGTTGTGGTTAAACACAGCATGAAGAGAGTTTTGATCTCCATCCCCGGAATGAAAACACTACTGTATATCTGACTCTGTGAATGATCAAACCCTGTGATGATGACTAAATGTCAAAATATCATGCTGGCCACAAAAATGCATTATCGTAGGACCCCGTGTTATCCATAGTGGAAAAAGCAGACGGAAAATCTCGTAGATGAACAACCTTTCGTGACACGAAACACCCGCATAAATGTAGTGAATATGTCTTGTTAGACGAGATTCTTTCTGTGGCTACAGAGACCCTTTGCTAACTCAGAGCCGTTAAAATAAACAGGGAGGTCCCTAAGCACAGTGCTTTGGACAAAGGTTAAAGCAATATCCCCCAGCACTATTCATTTCAGAGAATCCATCCCACTCACTGGCTTTGATCCTCTCTCTCACTCTCTGCCCCTCTTTCTCTCTTGCTTAACCAGGTTCGGCAAGGAGGTGGTTGCATGTTTGTGTGTCTGAGAGAGGTCATCGTGAATCCTTGAAAACATCATCTCACTGACTGCAACAGCCATTGGCGCCCATATAGCACCACAAGATCTGGCAGTGCCAAGTAAAGCCTCGAGCTAGGCACGCAATGGTAAGTACAAAATAGACGTAAGCAGTTTTATCTGCACTCTAATTCAAGAGTGTATTTGTAGACATGTGCTTGTGCATTTGTCTGTGAGTGAAGATCAGCTGCGAAAGGCCCCAGAGGAAAGCATATCCCTCAGGCTGTTTACCTCCACCAGAGCTGTTTACTTGACCCCTGATGATTTAGACGCATAACCAAATAAAAACAGCCAGGCGAGTTCAAACAAGTAGTGACGCATAAAGGGTGTATGTGGAGGGACAGCACTGTGTTCCATGATGGCTCGCAGCTGGACCTCCCCGCGTCACCTTCAGCATTAGGGATGAACTAGGAAGACCAAACAGTCATAATCCTATATCAAATCTTTTTTTTTTCAAAAACATAAGACCAACTTGAGCTCTTTATAAATCTTCGTAACACATAACTCTGATCGTGTTCCATTAAAGCCCATGGGTGCTGGCCAAAAAGTTAATTTCACTGAAAGTCAGCATTTAGGGGAGCAGACTATGATTCATAAATTCGAGAGGAGCATTTGTAAACTGGTGCAAACTTCCCTTATGTGTGTACATATAATCATGTGTACCACCTCTGGGGCATATTCCATCATTTTTCAACATTGTGAACATTTGGCCATTTGTACATTGTTGTTTATGTTTTGACAGGAGCAGCATTGTTGTGTAGCAACGGATCCATTTACATAATTTCTCCATGGTGTAAGCACTTACATAATGCCCCCATTCATTTGGATCGAACTGCAGCTCCCTTCAAGGCCCCTGGACCTGCAGACTACAGGATACACACCCAGTTTTTCACATATTCACATGAAGAGTTACAGTGAGAGAGGAAATGTTTATTTAAAAAAAAACAATATTTGGAGGGCGAACACAAAAAAATAAGTAATGGTGCAGTTTATCTTTTAAATTGAGAAAATATGCAAGAATGGCTTGAAAACAAAATCGCTATATATGCATAGACTCACTGAGATGTACGCATATTGTGGATCATGTGACGTACTGTAGATTCATGTTGCTGAGCTTAGCCAGTATGCCAAAGTGTAATTTAGTTGTGGCAACTATTTCAGCAAGTATAGTTTAGATTGTGTACTCCCATATGATGATGTCATTCCCTTTCAAATTAGCAGTCGTCACTGCACAGGTCGCTTACACATTTGACCACACACCCACACATATGCATAAACCCAGCACATGCACAAATTAAAATGCGTATAAAAGGGAAAATGGATGGAACAGTTGTAAAAGACTGGTGTAAATGATTATATTCAGTGTATGATTCAGTGATTATTTTCAGGATTTTGTTAAAAGCTTTGGCACCACCACGTGACATGGACACATGACTGATGTGACAATGAGCAGAAGGTGAAAGCAGGAAAATATTTTTAAAAAGCAGGCACTGTTTTTAAATGCCAAACACAGACATTGTAGGAATTTCTATTTCTGTCAGTTTTGTTTTCCATTTTACCGCTACACATGACATTTTGTTTACATCTGGCACAAAACTATCAGTTAAGGTCATCTTACATCACATTTGTTGGCATATGTGCCATACTGAAATGCAGTGGAAACCATGCCCATTGTGCTGGCTTGGTTTTGGAGTGCCCACACTTTTCTGTTCCTTTTTATGAGAGAGGAACAGTGGGAACAATAAATTTTGAGAATTTCCCAGAATTACACAAAACAACCTAGCCTAGTGAGCGAAAAAAGCTCAAAAGGAGTAACTGTTGCTATTTTAGAGTCATCATCAAGGTGAAGATAGATCTTGGAATACGAGTAGCATAGTTCTTTTTTTCTTTTTCTTTTTTTGTTATGTGTAACTATGCTACACATAACGAGTAGCATAGTTCAGAAAATAAAATATAACATAAAATATATATAATATAAAAATATTGGGTGGCAAAACAAAAACACAATTTCCAGTTTTATTATGCTATTTTCAAATATAGCTTACTTGAAAAATATGGCAAAAATGACAGAGCAAAAAGAGTTATATGCCTAGTTCCTGCTATTAAAGTTGATGTCACTAAAAACAGGTACATATGAAAACTAAATAGGAATTTGAAATTCTATAATAATCAGTTTTAAGCAGGAATAAATAACAAGTTAATGTTTCAAGTCATTGTAGGGTGTTTTCCTCTCTCTTGTGCTCACTTTTATTAGAATGATTTCCAACACAGGACAGTCTTGCCAGATGTGGGGCCACGTGTGGCGCCCGTGTGAGGTTGATTCTTCAGTACCAGTTTTACTTCCAGCACCTGATATCTACTGCTCCATTTTAAACCATCCTCTTTGGGAATCCCTGGTGCATATTATCATCATTAGGCAAATGCTCTTGACTATGTCACCTCGGCAGCCGCTATGTATGATTATATTTTTGAAGTAGAGTCATCTACACCAGCTGCAGCAGTCCTTCACACCACCCTGACACAGACATATGAATCCAGTCATCAGTGTTGGGAAGGTTACTTTTAAAATGTATTCCATTACAGAATACTGAATACATGCCCCAAAATGTATTCTGTAACGTATTCCGTTACGTTACTCAATGAGAGTAACGTATTCTGAATACTTTGGATTAAATATATTATCGTGCTGTTTACAACTACGTGAATGTACTATTGCTGTGATTTATTACTGATACTGAAGGTCCGCGGCTCCGTGTCGGGCTGGTAGCCGAAAACTAGCTTTACTTTGTTGTCTGGGTCAACTTTGCTTGCCAGAGACAGAGAGAGGCGTTGAAAGGCTGCTCCAACGGAACTTATTTTTTCCGGAGGAAAACACGAACACAGTGTACAGTTGAGTCTTAATAGCTTACTTACAACTGGGCTCGTCAGGCACTCTTCATGGCTGCAGTGGTTATTATTATATTTACATGCTTCCAGCTCCCGTTTTTGCTCCGTGACAGCTCGGACTTTTCCTTTCTCTCCCTCCCTCGCTCACAGACACATAACGTGTATGGCAGTCCATTCTCCCTGCAGCACGGACTACACTGCCCATGATGCTACATTCTTTAGGGCCATGCCTGTAGCATTCTGCCTATTAGCTTAGCACAACAACAACAACAAAAAAGCGCTCTCTCACCCAGGAAACACGCAGAGAGAGAGCGCGTCACCCTGTAACCATGGCAACCGTAACGCTGCCACCTGGAACAACATTACGTAGCTGTCAAACAAACCCAAACAGTCCTGACCCGCGACAATATGAAACAGGAAAGTACCGCCGTGTAATCCATTTATTTCAACAAAGTAACTGTATTCTGAATACCACCTTTTTAAACGGTAACTGTAACGGAATACAGTTACTCATATTTTGTATTCTAAATACGTAACGGCGGTACATGTATTCCGTTACTCCCCAACACTGCCAGTCATTCTCCCCCTGTAATGGGCCCAGGCTGTGGTAATCTTCTCGAAAGAAGAGGGAAAGAAAAGAAATGAAGAAGAGGAGCAATAGGTCCAGGCAGAGATACAAAACTCATGCATTTGCCAACCCAAGGTAGCTTTGCTTCACGCTAATAGCAGCACACCATCAGGAACCAAGCACCATCAAAAATGATCAGCCAACCGTAGCAGGTGGCTAAATTTGGACATGCGTGCAGTGGACAATGAGAGTGCACAATGAGAACTGTTTTCATGGAGAGAGCAGGTAGAGGAGAGAAGCAGCAAACTTAATGAACACAAATCTTCAGAATATCACTACGGACCTCACAAAACACTCAGATGGCAGATGACAAAAACGATGTGAATATTGATTTACAGTCAATGCTTCAGTGTTATTAATGTGGTGATAGAAATACGAGGTGGGTAGAAGAACCTCTAAAATGGCTTTGAGCTGAGCTCTGTTCCACGACTGAAGCAGTGAACCCTTACAGCTGCATCCTGTGTAAAATCTATCTGACATCACTCCCACTGAAGCATTTCCATCTCCCATTATATTGTTCTTATTGTGAGGATGTGATAGTCTCACACTTTATTTTACTTCCACATGCGCTGTCTTTTTCACCATAGTGCTGCACACACACATACAAGTGTTCTCAGACAAGCCGAGTGAGTGATATTTCTGTTGTGGTTGAAGGGTGGAGTGGGAAACAGTGGACCAAACCTGGTTTAAAGTTAGAACTGCATTGCCATATGAAAATTACCTCATTTCCAAATTGAGGGAAAACCCTGATGGATACTTTGGAACACATTACAGTGGCAGGGCACCCCAATGTCCCTGTCACTTGTGATAATAATCTTCATAACACTGAGTGATATGATTTGGCAAAAGGGGGGAAACAACATGATGTCAGCTTCTAACTCTATGCCAGTGCCAGTGAGTCCACTAATCACATAACATTGATAGATCTGAGCAAAAGGACTTCATTGTATGCAGCTCTAATCACAACACATATGTATCACTACATGTACAGTACAATATTGATGTCTTGTGGCAGTTTTTACTCAAGCTAAATGCTGAAGAGAGGGGCTATCTTTGTAATGGCTGTCGTGGAATAAACCAAGAGTAATCAAGAAGATTACTTGGCTCTATATTATCTTGGCTTTGCCAGAAGTGTGGCTTTTCTGCTGGTAAATATTTGCTGTGAGTTGAGTAGCATGGCATCGGCACATCAGAGGGACATTTTGTGTTTCCCAAACATCAGGCCGGTGACGTCAGGAGGCCCTAATGATGTTTAACAAGCCCACCCAGTCCAGCATCACCCCATAAACAACCCCGATATACCCTTAGTCCCCTGTCCAACTACTTTGGAGCACAATAGAACCCAACACCCATTTAACCTGGCAAGCCTCCATGTTTTTTAAAGTAACAAAAACTGATGCGTGGCCCCATTTAGACATTCTTACCTTCACTAATTTGCAAAAGAAAAGCTTTTTGATTTTGACCGATTGAAGGACATGGCCTAGCTGTTTTGATGTGGAGAAACCCTGTTTGATAATTAGAAAAGAAAAGAAAAAAAACTTCAGACTGGAAAACCCATAACATCACCACTTCAAAAGTGAGAAAAAGAGAAAGTGGACACACCTTCGAGAAAGAACCAAGTGGAGAAAAATAGGAAGAAGACGACGAGGATGGAAAAGTGACAGTAAAAAGTCATAATTTGTGACTGATTTGCAACCGTTTCCAATTAAAACAGCAGAGGACAGGAAAACCAGAGGGAGGGAGGGACGAGGTCAGTGGGGTTCATTTCCATCCGGCAAACCTCAAACAGACACATGCACACACACACACACACACACACACACACACACAAACAAGAACTTGTATGGAGCAGAGTTTTCCAGCAGGAGCTCAATTTGTGTTTGGGCTCACTTACACTATTATATTGGTCCAGTATGATCTCAGCTCAGACTGAGTCTAAATGTCTCTGTCTGCCTATTTGTAGGTGGGATTGTGTGTATGTGTGTGTCTGTGTGCAAGCGAAATGTACATTCACGATATTCGTGTTAGCATCCATATATTTGAAAGTTTTGCACGTGTGTGTCTGTGTCTTATGTCTGTGTGTGTGTGTGTGTGTGTGTGGGTTGCCAATATGTCTGACAGGAGAGCAGAGGTCATGCTAAGGTTGGGATGAAGTCAGAATGTAATTATGCTTCAGTGAACCAAAGGGGAAGTAATAAAGACCAGCTGCATGTTGTGCGACTCTTAAAGTTCCACTTAAAGCAAGCTGCACATTCTCTTCACAATCCCGCACTGCACTGAGAAGGGGATATGTGGTATGGGATACAAGGAGAGATTAGAAAAATACATGCACACACACACACACACACACACACACACACACACACACACACACACACACACAAACACACACACACACACACACACACTAAAAAGCACAGTGTCAGCAGCAAATAAAGAGATAATAAAAAATGGTAAAATATTTCCTTGCACATTCTAATGGGGTGGAGTTGCCAAGGTGACCTGGCATGCCGACAGGAAGATGGTCACTGAGTGCAAATAAAGAGAGGGCGACACACCAGGTGGCTTCACTCGGGTGAGCCAGTCTCGACTACCTGTGTCAAAAAAAGAAAGAGGGGGAAAGAAAAAACCATGAATTGGCCCGTCAAAAACAAGAGGGAAAAAAAGGGGAACTTTGTCTTCCCCCCTGAATGAGCCTCTCTCTTTTCTCTCTTCCTCTTGTGATTTTTCCCTCTTTTTTCTCTCGCTGTCTGTTTCACCTCTTTCTCATTCCTGTGAGTTTGTTTTTTTTTTCTTCTCTGTCTCATCATCCTATCCTCATCTGTCTCACTCAGACATGTTTTCCAAAGCCTGCCATCCATAGATACGGTATCCACCAACAGTAGCCCACCAGTGCCTAGGGGCAAGCCCCCGGGGAAGGCAAAGAGCTGAGGGAAAGCCTGCTGGGTATGGGGTGATACGGGTGATAAAACAGAGAGGTACCGAGCGTTCTTGCATGATAACCGCTGCAGCTCTATCTAGAGATCCGTGGAAAGACAAATACACTGTTTAAAACTGGTAAAACAATAGGTTGAATTTATGTGGATACTATTTACTTTATTTTTGTAATTAAGAGCTCTAGAACAAAACACAAGACAAAGATTTAAACCAAAAAATAATACGATGATATTTAAGGTACAGGCAGCCAACATTTGTTTATATCATGTAATTAAATGTGCAAAGATCACACTGTTCTTTCTTCTACATATCCACTCTTGAAAAGAAAAACTTCAATGCTGTAGGATATGGGAATCTGGACAAAATCAAATAAAACTGAATTACCGCATGCACGTTGTGCCTGGTAAATCATGCTTTTTTTATTTTCATTGCATAAAATTACTTGACAACAGCTGAACAAAAGCCATTATGTGTGCTAATTTATATTAAACAAAAAAAAAAACTCAATAAAGAGTGAAACAGTGCCTTTTACATTCCCACAAGTTTATGCACATGTTTACGCTGTTGTGTAAAATCTACTTGTAATGCTTGGCTTATGGGATCCCATGAAAGTATTTATGAGTATTGGGAACTTATATGAAGAAGAGTGAAAGGTACAGCTTGGCTCTCACAGCTCAGCTTGCTGAAGAAAAAAAATGCCTGGATTCCTTGAGCTTCCTGGGAAAAACAAGCAGGACTTTATCAGGGAAAGTACAAGTCACTGGGTTCTGATGTGGAACTGGAGGCTGCTGTCAGAAGGGAGCTATGTTAACAGATACTCAGCAGTCACTATTCAGCCCCAAAACATGTGGTTCCTGTAAAAACAACCCACCAACCCCCCTACCCTCAGGAACCCCTGCTACCATCCACTCTCCAATTGACAGGAATAGAGATATGTTTTTTCCTGAGGGTGTCCCTCTTGGGTATGATATATGCGTGAGTGTGGCTGTGTAAAATAAGGGGTGTTAAACATTTTGGCACAAATGTCAGCACTACAGCAAAGCAACTGGCACTGATTTATATGAGACTTAGTGAGTGAGTGGTACTGTTTCACAGACAGGGTTTTGTGCCAGTCACATTCAGTATTCCTGTGATCACGTGGAAAAGTGTAATCATTTACAATATGGTTTTGCTTTATGCAGATGTGCTCTAGATCCCAATGGAAACACAGGGATGAATGGAAGTAAGGGGGCCAGCATGCGTCAAAGGTCCTACACAGGAGGCTCTTGGCTGAAAGACCCATGAGCATGATCACTTAATAAACATTTTTATCGTTGTCTTTTAGCTGATAGTCTAATAAAACAGGGATTTAACTTCAGCCTCTTCACTGAAAGTATTGCAAGGAGCATATTGCACTCCAGTTTGTGCCTCTTTATCTCTTATCTCTTTGTACAACTTTTTTCAAGTTATACAACTGACTAAAAACAAGCATGCATTTATTTGTCCTTTTCATACTAATTATATACATTAAAACTATCAAGTCTGGTGCATGATTTAAAAAAAAAATCACAAATTTGCTGCCATTTTTTGTATTTGCATGGCCTTGTATGGTATGTATAGCATTTTTTATGTGAAAATGCATTTGATACAGAGAAACATTAAAATACAATTAATACGAATACAAATAAACACAAGGGATATCTTGTGAAATATGACCATGGTCATATACTCTACCTGTTAAAATTGTATTTATTTTAATCGAAAAATGACTAGGACTAGGTAAAATGCAAAAGAAACTAGAATGCTAATGGTACTCTGTGTTACTAAAATGATGCTTCAGTTTTTTTGCTTGAAGGAAAGGTGTAGCTGTTTTAAAAGTTATTTAATATTTTTGAAGTAATTTCACGAGTTAGGGACTCACGAAGGTGAATATGTCAAGGCTAGGGGAATATGACCAGGTTGCCAAAAGGAAGACGACAACAAATACCTAATAGTAGCAACATTAACTCAGCAAGTTTCATGCCTGTGTTTTTCCACTGACCCTATCGCACTGTTTCCAACAGGAAACATGGTGACATGACAGAAAGTCACAAAAATAAATGCCACATTCTCGGCAGTGGTGTCATTTCATAGCTTCCGCTCCATACGTGACAGTCCAGAGCCTTGAACTAGTCCATCCATCCATCCATTCGCTCCGCTTATCCTTGAACTAGTCAATATAGATTTTATTTTTTTCACACACACACACACACACACACACACACACACACACACACACACACACACACGTGTATATATTATATATATATATATATATATATATATACAGATAGATAGATAGATAGATATACACAACGTACAACACTAGAGGCAACACTAGAGGCCAACTCCAAGCCCATAGCACAAGTCACCATCAAGTGCGGGATCTACCAAGGAGATGCTCTGTCCCCACTGCTGTTCTGCATAGGCCTTAACCCCCTCAGTGAGATCATTAACAAGACTGGCTACGGATACCGACTACGAAACGGAGCGGTTGTCAGCCACCTCCTGTACATGGATGACATCAAGCTGTATGCCAAGAGTGAACGAGACATCGATTCACTGATCCACACCACCAGGCTATACAGCAATGACATCGGAATGTCATTCGGACTGGAGAAGTGTAGTCGGATGGTAACAAAGAGAGGGAAGGTAGTCAGAACTGAGGGAACTGAACTACCAGAAGGCAACATTGCAGACATAGAGGACAGTTACAAGTACCTGGGGATCCCGCAAGCGAATGGGAACCATGAAGAGGCCGCTAGGAAAGTTGCAACCACCAAGTACCTGCAGAGGGTCAGGCAAGTCCTGAGGAGTCAGCTGAACGGTAAGAACAAGATCCGGGCCATCAACACCTACGCCCTGCCCGTGATCAGGTACCCTGCTGGGGTAATAGGCTGGCCAAAGGAGGAGATAGAAGCCACTGACATAAAGACAAGAAAGCTCCTTACCATGCATGGAGGGTTTCACCCCAAGTCCAGCACCCTGAGGCTGTACGCTAAGCGGAAGGAAGGGGGCCGGGGACTGGTGAGTGTCAGCACCACAGTCCAGGATGAGACAAGAAACATCCATGAATACATCACGAAGATGGCCCCAACTGACAGACTGCTCAGTGAATACCTCAGGCAGCAGAAACCCAAGAAAGAGGAGGAAGGCGAGGAACCATCATGGAAGGACAGGCCCCTGCACGGTATGTACCACCGGCAGATAGAGGAGGTGGCTGATATCCAGAAATCCTACCAGTGGCTGGACAAAGCTGGACTGAAAGACAGCACAGAGGCACTAATCATGGCAGCACAAGAACAAGCTCTGAGTACAAGATCCATAGAGGCTGGGGTCTATCACACCAGGCAAGACCCCAGGTGCAGGCTGTGTAAAGATGCCCCAGAGACAATCCAGCACATAACAGCAGGGTGCAAGATGCTAGCAGGCAAGGCATACATGGAGCGCCATAACCAAGTGGCCGGCATAGTGTACAGGAACATCTGTGCCGAGTATAACCTGGAAGTCCCAAGGTCAAAATGGGAGATGCCCCCAAGGGTGATGGAGAATGACCGAGCTAAGATCCTGTGGGACTTCCAGATGCAGACGGACAAAATGGTGGTGGCTAACCAACCGGACATAGTGGTGGTAGACAAACAGAAGAAGACGGCCGTAGTGATCGATGTAGCAGTTCCGAATGACAGCAATATCAGGAAGAAGGAACACGAGAAGCTGGAGAAATACCAAGGGCTCAGAGAAGAGCTCGAGAGGATGTGGAGGGTGAAGGTAACGGTGGTCCCCGTGGTAATCGGAGCACTAGGTGCGGTGACTCCCAAGCTAGGCGAGTGGCTCCAGCAGATCCCGGGAACAACATCGGGGATCTCTGTCCAGAAGAGCGCAGTCCTGGGAACAGCTAAGATACTGCGCAGGACCCTCAAGCTCCCAGGCCTCTGGTAGAGGACCCGAGCTTGAAGGATAAACCGCCCGTAGGGGGTTTATCCTATATATATATATATATATATATATATTATATATATATATATATTCCAATTAAAGCAATATATCTATATTCGTGGAAAGCCAGAAAAACAGTCTGCACCTCCCGCCCACCACCGCCATCATCTCAGAAAAAAAAACAAAAAAATGCTTGATGTGTTTCTGAAAAACACATCAAGCTTGAAATATGAGGACAAAAACACTTCCTGTCTGATAGTTAAACCTCAGGGACCCAGCGGGTGATAAAAATGTATCCAGAATAACAGGCAGGTTTGTGTCAGGGCTGGCATCCTGCAGAGCATGCCCAGGGAGAGAGAAAGGGAGAGAGCGGACACAGCTGGGTTCAAGGTGGGCCTCTAACCCCTGGGCTACATTAAACCAAAGAGATGTCAGCAAAGCGGAAATCCTCTTTAATAATGTGCATGCAAGAAGAACTCTTTCAGACTGACAATAGAAAAAAAAAAGGCCATGCTTCCTCGTTTATTATAAAGAGACAACTGCATCGAAGCAACAAAGGCAAAAACACAGTAAAGCAAGGAATCCTGCTCACCTTTTGACCTGTGAAGCATCATCAGGTAACATCCTGAATTAATAAACCACAAAAAAACAGCAGTACCTACCTCGTGATGACTTATAAAAACGCATACGTATGAACTGCAAAGTGGCAGAGAATCAAATGAATGCAGGTATAGTGAAGCCACCACTGATACGCGACACTTGCAGGATGAACAGTGAAAGCTGAGATCCAAAATAACAGCTGAACAAACCATTTGTTCTATATCACACAAACACATTCACTCTCATACGAAACATACCAAAACATAGTCATAAGCTAATAGCATACTCATGTAATGGGCTACATTCATCAGGATTATCAACTATGTCAAACATTCTGCCAAATATTTTTGTCAACTTCTCAATTTATTGCAACCTTGCAACTTAATGTGCTTCACTATGTAGATTAAAAGTGCTCTCTGTATATTTTGTTAGTATTCAACTTGATAAATGGAAGCCACACAGTGGTAGCACACAGTAAAATCAAGTGAAGATGAGGAAAAAGAGTGACCAAGGTCTAACATCAAACACTAAAACTCCAGCAAGTCTCCCAACTCCACTATAAAACCTGTCAGAGATCTGATGTTTGTGTGCATGCACATTTTGGAAAAAATCTGCCAAACACAAATCCATGTAAGGTCAGCAGCCCACTTTGCATGTCTCTGCTTTGTGTCTTCATGGCAACTTCCTAAATATTCAACTCTTCTCTGTCAGGGCTTCCCACAACAGGCACAAACATACTCCATCTCGTGTAAACACAAACACGCACACACATTTATGTTTCAACAGCTTCAGAGCACATTACTACCACTAACCATAACTACCAGTTGCCTAAATCTTAGCGTAAACCCTAACTTTTCAACAACTTAACCTAAAAATGTAATAGTTTACAATATAGGGATTTATCCCACATAATGATGACAAGCTCCTATTATATGACTGTGTAAACAGTTTTAGGTAACAGCTAACATCAGTAAAAACCACACATTCAAGTTCAAACAGAATACAACCTGGTGCCATGGTGTAAGAGAGCTGGAGGAGCGGACTGTAATTTGTTACTGTAGCCTGTGTTTCATCATCACTATTTAGATTCAGTATTCCATTTGTAGCTATTTGATCAAATGAGCATGTGTATTCTGAAAATCTTTCAAATTGTGAATCTGTTGTTAACATCCTCAATGTGTATCAGTCAACTCTACTCTCCTGTTAAACTCAGGACTGATGGCGGATGAATTTAGTTCAGTGTGAATATCCTGATATAATACATGAGAGAAGTAATTAATTTGATATTGGTAGCACTTTCTATTATAGATTGGTAATAAGTGGAAACAAGTAAAATGCAGAAAGAGCAGATTATTACTATTTAATTACCAAAGTAATATCCTAGTAATAACCCAGTTATAATGGCTATGTTCATCGGTTCATCTAAGGATTCGGGTTCATCACAGGTTGGTAGCTCATCTTTCATTTGTTCATTTAAAGAGTTATAAAATGCCCCTCCGAGAGCCCTTTCCTTAAAACCAGTCCCTGCCGCTAACACAGAAAATTCAATAGAAAATTCTACAGCTGACCTGTTGCCTTGATGGAGATTGAAAAGTCTGCCTCTGTTTTGCACAAAGGATAGTCAAAAGCTGCCTTAAAGTCAGCAATGAATTGGGGCATAGGTAACCAATTTAGTAGGACAAGTGAGTAGGTACGCCTCGATTCATCAAACAACCCAGTGAGATGTGATATTTCAGTGTAATCATCAGAAAATACCTAAGTGCACCAGAGAAGGAACTCCGTGCAGCGACCTAGCTCGACCCCGAAATGACCGGCTGGTGGGTTGCAAAACAGAGCCACAGTGCTCGCCTGAGCTGGAGCTTGAGAAACTGGAGGTGAAGAAAGCCTGGAGTGGATAGACTGAACTGTTCCATGCATGTATTCAACTGCTGATGTAAAGCAGCTAACATTTGATTATGCTCCCCGAGAACTGCCCCCTAATGAGATACGGCTACTCCTCTAATGCAGCTAAGTCTGCTGGGTCTAGTAGCTGGCCAGATCGTTCTGTCATGTTTTGCAATTACAACAACCAAAGTGCAGACTTAGACCATGATTAAGAGTTTTAAAAAATTTATGGGAGGCTGTGGGAAGATTGTACTCTTCTGTTGAGAGAGGAGACTGCTGTTACGAAAACTGCTCAATCTTCACACCTCTGCCCCAGCATGGAGAGCTTTTGTCAACTTCAGAGGATTTTTGCTGATGTAACTCAAACCAGATAGCATTTGCATGTACTAAACTTCAGAGGCTGTTTTGGTTTAAAGTATTATTAAGATTTGAACTATACAAGGTTCCTGAGACGGCGATTATCCTTGATATAGAAAATCTACCAGTTAATCCACCAGTCTTAACAGCATACCTATGCAATGAAACCAAATGGCAAAGTTGTTTTCAAGTGTTGCTGTTTTAAAACCAGTTTTGTACTCGTCACCTGCAGTGAATTTATTAGACTCCTCCATGGATGAGGTCAGTGTGTTTAAGGCAAGGGATATGCTGGGTATTTTACAAACTGAAATAAACACACACACATGCAAGCACACACAGTCTTACACTGACATTTCGGTCTTTGATAGAGTCTCATTAACCCGAGGTATTCATCTGACCCTCTAACCTCAAACCTAAAATGAAGTGTTAACCCTTAAACTGTCCTTTGAAATGTCCTCTTTATCCACACATACCTAAAACTCACATTGGATCTCACAAAGATAGAAATACACAGCGCACACACAGTATGACTAAGGCCAGCCAAATGTGTTTGCTGCCTGCTCAGCTCTCATCTGGAAACTCCAGACATGAGATAACGGGGATCCTATGCTGACTGTCTGTCTGACCAAAGGAAAAATGACCCCCTGGGCTGAATCCTGTTTCCTACTCCACAGTGCACACACATGTGCGCACATGCAACTGACACAAAAACAGATGCATACAAACAACCCCTAGACAGATCCATGGCATTGTCCAATCCCTAATCCCCAACAATTACATGAGGCGGTGTGCGGGTGATCTGTTGCATATGGTAGACAGGAAATTTACACACTCTATCCATTCATTTACTTAGCTGTTTATCAATGATTAATCAGGATACTACATCCTGTCACCCGACTGCAAAACAAGTCATACATCTGCAGGCTAATGGGCTAGCCCTGTGTTGTGCAATGTTTAATGTCTGCTCCAACAGATGCATAGATAAAGGTTTTAAAACTGAAAGGCATAAGAAGCGCACAGGAACCTTAGGCTATGAGTGCAGGAATAAAAGCCTTTCACTGTACAGCACTTAATAAAAAGCTATTTTTAATCAATGCACAAGAGAAAAAGCATGTAGGTATCCAGATAGAACTGCCTTAATTCTCCATGGCATTGCTTTAACAGCATGCTGCAAAAATTCCTCAAAGATTTTGGTGCTTGTTGACATGACAGCATCACACAGTTGTTGAAGATTTGTCAGCTGTGCATCAGTGATGCAAAATCTGTTATCCTACCACATTCCAAAGGTGCTCTATTGGATTGCGATCTGATGACGATGGAGGCTATTTCAATACAGTATAGTGAAGTCATTACCATTGTCCACAAACCAGTTTGAGAGGATTTGAGCTTTGTGGCATGGTACGTTATCCAGAAGATGGATATCCAACAGTACTGATACGAGTTAGGTTGGATACTTGCTTTCATGTCATTTATACCAAATTCTGATGCTGCCATCTTCAAAGCATTTTTACAATCTTTTGCTGTCCAATTCTGGTGGGCCTGTGCAAATTACAGCCTCAGTTTCCTGTTCTTAGCTGACAGGAGTTCCACCATGTGTGGTCATCTGCTGCAGTAACCCATCTGCTTTAAGGTTTGACAGAGATGCTCTTCTGCGTAGCTTCACTGAAATGTTGCTATCCTGTCAACTGAACATTTTTGCCCAGAGAACTACCGCCTAGTGAATATTTTTGTTTTGCTTTGTTTTGCTTTTTTTGTTTGGTTTCTTCTTTTCATTCCATTGTCTGTAAACCCCAGAAATTGTTTAGTGAGAAAATCAGCAAACTATGTTATGTTATGTTTAAAGTCACTTAATAACCTTTCTTTCTGGTTGATTTTCCATTAACTGTCTGCATGAGATCAATGGTAAATTAGGTTTCAAATGTAAATAAGTATGCATCATGCAGTTTATCCCATTTCAGCTACTCTGATAACCTCACCATCAAATACGTTCTTACAGTTTTTTTCCATTTTGCAGGAAATCACAATACAATTTTGTTGTTTGCAAATTTGTTCGTGCAGAGTAGGAAAATACCTGGAACTTTGCTACAAAAGCTCTAAAAGCAATAAGGGGACATTTTACCAAGCTTTACACATCCAGTGATGGAGCAGTCAAGCCATTCTCTGATGGAGAGCGTCTGGTGGAGTCTCCTGCACTAATATGCCCTGAGATAAAGAAACATTTGAGAATGCGCCCTTTCAGAGTGAACGGTAATAAAACAGACTGACGACATTGAAGAAAATCTGGCACACAGCAGCCAATTCTGACTTTCCTCCCTTGGCTCTGGAAGAGACCTGTGATGTCCATGATACAGCCCGGTTACTCATCTTTGTATGTGGGATACAAAAAGCGCTTGAGATCACAGAGATGCTGGCAGCAATGCGCTGAATGAAAGGGACTGCGAATGATTTGTTGACAGAGGTAACTGCATGCTTGGATAATTGTATCATCTTCTCTTAACAGCAGAAGTTTATGAAGAGATAAAATTAAAACTGAGTACAAGTGAGTTCAGCTTATTGGTGCAGCCCTCCACAATAGTCCCAGTTTCTTCATGTGCCCCCTTGGGAAGATTAATTTCCCGACCCAAGATATGATGTAAGGCTCACGTTTTCCAAAAATCACGCACTTACTATATAAATCCCACCTATAAGTATCCCATAACCGATATAATGTATTCATGTTATTTTACTCCTGCGCTTCTTTCCAAATGCAACACAGTTTGGAAACTCAACATGGATCGTCTCCCATCATTGCCATAGTTGCCATTTTCATAGCATTACATTTTTCCAGAGTGGAGAACTTTTGTTTGTTTTTACTGCTACTGTCACACACACAGCTGCCCTGCAACCTGATTCATAGTGCTGAACCTGACAGAGCTCTTTGTATCATAAAATTGGCACACACA
The DNA here is from genome assembly GCF_001858045.2 of Oreochromis niloticus. NCBI lineage: Eukaryota > Metazoa > Chordata > Actinopteri > Cichliformes > Cichlidae > Oreochromis > Oreochromis niloticus. Next base: position 59,499,224 of record NC_031972.2, on the reverse strand, counting down.
CTTTACATTGCACACGCGTCGTGCGCGCACACACACACACACACACACACACACACACCTTCACCTGTCAGCTATGATAATGTATATTGCCATGCACTAATTACAGATGGCAAACACATCTATTCACAGACAGGCGCGTACAAACACACACACAACTAAAGAGCACACGCTGCTGAGAGTAAGTAGGTAAGTACGTTCCTTTACATCAGAGTTTCCCCCAGCCTGGCTTGTTGGGAAATAATAAGTAGCATTTAACAGTAAAAGAGAAACAGAGAGAAAGAGAGAGTGAAAAGGGAGAAGGAGAGAGGGAGAGCAGCCACCGTGTCCACTCACACAAAGAGTGTGTTTGAGTGCCAGCGTTGCAGATGGAGCAAGTGAGTGCGCAATAACAAGGCTGATGACTGATATTTCTTTAACACTGGAGCCTATTCCTCCACATGGAAAAGAGCAGAAGAACAGGAGGGGTGGTGTCTGGCTAGCTAGAGTGGGAGAAAAAAAAAACAACAAAAAAACGTTGTATTCACCTGATGCCAGACCATAACATTATGACCCAATCCCTGTTATGTTTACTGGTGGGGAACACTCAGTGGTGCAGGAAGCAGCTATAACATTGTTTTTCCCTCCTGTTAAAAAGTCTGTGTTCTAGTAAAACTTTGGGGGGTTCAAACCCACAGCTCCCCTCATTCTGCTTCCAGGGGGAAAGCTGAGTCACCTGAGCCCTCCTCTGCCCTTTAAATCTCTCAATATATCTTTTCATCTTTCTTTCTTTTTTCCTCCATTCTCCCCATCTCTTCTTTTTGCCGTTGGACTTACCATAAAGTAGAAGAAAGTCATCCAAGAAGGAATGAGAACATTTTTACTCCAAATGTACTAACTGTAAGAATCTGATTTCACGCACTGCACTGCAATAAGTGGGGATGGGATGTGTGTAGTAGATATATATTTATTGAAATACAGTCCAGCTCCTAATGTAATTTTGCCTGTTTGGTGGTATATGGCAGATGTTTTAAAGGTTTGGAGACTGGCAGAGAGTGGGTTAAAAAATAAACATAATAAAGTCTCTTTTGTGAGTCATTTAGTGGGTCATGGGTTGCCTTCTCAAGATGTCACCAACACAACTGAGAGATCTTTCACAGATACACACAGGCATAAACAAATATTATGTTACAGGAACAACAACTGAGAACAGAAGGGGAAAGGAGAAGAAAAAAAAACAAAAAAAAGCAGGCCATGATCATAACAAGGCCAAGGCAAGATGGATATGTTGTTGTCTGGGTGAGGACATCGCAGAGCAAACTTTTTAATTACAAATAGATTAGACCGCTGTGATGCTGTTGTGTGGTCTCTGTGTAAACTCCCTACTATTTGGACATGGATTCCTTCTCTTTTGTTTGTCTTCAGGAGACCTAGGAATCTCTCTCTATACCAATGTGTGTACAGGAAAGAGGGAAGGGGGTGGGCTAGCACTAAGGCCTGGGCTCACATGTATTCTAAACTCCTGCACGTTTGAGTCCTAAAACTGTTTCACTAACTGTACATTTGAGCTGCCAACAGCAGCTCCAGTCACTTCAGAAGTGCATTATGTGTTGGACGGTACCAGCGGCCCACAACATTAGCAGCATATCAGTTCTCCCTGGGCCTGCCTCTGACTGAGGTCCAGATCTCGGGGTTGTGTGCTGATGTTGTTATTATTGTTTTTCGTGCTGAGAATTGGAGCCCCGGCCAAAATGTACTCTCGTTACAATAAAAAGACCTAGAGGGCCCCTGCTCTGCTCTACACTAGGCTTTATTGGTACAGGAGAGCACCATCAACAATGTCTGTACACAATCAACAACCAATTTGCTAAGGGGTGGGATGAGAGATCAGCCAGAGAGTGTTCTTTTTCTTTGTCTCTCCTCAAATGGTGAATTTCTGTCACTGACAGCCAGCTTTTGTTCACTTCCTTTTGCGTGTCACCTATAAGCACAAAAGGTCATGTGAAGATGTTTGAGATTGTCTAACATGAACACAAGAACACTGTGGAGCACCTCAGATCCAAAAAATGAAAATGTGCAAGGGGCAAAACACAATGAGCAGACTAAACAGATGAGACAGACACACAAACTCCACATGTGCATACTTAAAGTGCCCATGTATTTTACAGACTGTGGAGATCTCATTTTCTTTAGTCTTTACCATCTCAGGCTACATAGGCAGCATTAACCTTGCATGATTTACAATGGCAGATTTTCTAGAGACAACCTCGTGCAGGTATGAGGAGAACACGCAAACTCACTTTTCCTTATAAATGGTTATCAATGGTGCGGTGTTCATTTGCCTAAAAAGCTCTCTGGTTCGATCCCAGGAGAAGACTCGAAGCCCTTCTGGAACTGCATCAGGAAGGGAATCAAATGTAAAAATCTATCATAATCTGAATCCAACGTCTGTCAGGGTTCCTGGGTCGGTGACCCAGTGTTTTCAGTTTTGTCACGTTTAGGTTGTGTTTACATTATGTTGCCACATCTGTTTTCACTTCCTGCTTTTCCTATGTCAGCTCACCTCGTGTCGTTAGCCAGATTATGTTCAGCTGTGTACTCACCGGTCTCTCATTATCATCCTCATCAGTCTGTGTATTTAAGTCCTCAGTTTCCTCCAGTTCTTTGTCGTGTCATTGATGTTCTTGTGATGGTATGTTGTCGTTTCCACCTGCGTTCAGTCAGCTAGCCTTTCAGTCAGTCAGTCAGTCCTTCCTTCATTCAGTCAGTCGTCCAGCCAGTCAACCCTATCCTGCTTCTGTTCTGTTTGTTCACTCCGCTGACAATAAATACCAACCTTCACCTACCTACCAGTGAGTCCAGCGTTTGGGTCCGCCTTCTTTCATCCATGACGTCATCCTGACAACGTCAAATCAGACATGTGGAGTTACCAGCTGTGGTGAATAAGGGAGCAGTTGAAGGCAGCTTTCTTAGGGTTAATACTTTATACGTATACAACTTAAAGTACGTTCATATGGAAGAACATATGACTTCAACCATTTTTCTGTTTTTTATAAGATAACAGCAACACCAGTGGAATACCCAGTTAAAACCAGAATGATTTTCCAAATTTTTAACCTGCATCTGGATATCCAAACTATAACGTGGCTGCTAGCTATCACCATAAAGTGATACATATTAAATGGCGCAACGCTATATGTATTTTGCACTTTAGGATCAAAGCAATTTGGAGACCTTCAAAAGTTGTATAAAATTTCCAGTGCTGTAAAGGAAACACAGATATCAAGAGGCTCTTGAAGACACTTACCGGTCCTTGACACATGTATTTGTTGGCTGTGTACTGCTGGCTGGTATTTTGTAAATGGATAACTCTTAGATAACTAGAAGAATACAACTGGGATACTGAAGCAGAGGGTGGGGACCGGGATGGCAGTGGAACCCCAGAGCTACTCGGCCACCACATACTGGGGAAAGCCCAGTCATTCTATCAAAACTATTTTCATAACTTCATGGAGAAAATTGGCCTCTAGAAGTTTTCCATGCACACCACACAGTAGAAACTCTGTTACAGTAATTGTCCTGTTACAAAAGCGGAGTGCATATACGGTACGGTATTTACAGAAAGAAAATAAAGACTGGTGGGATGGCGGGCAGGAGAGAGGAAAAAGGTAGAGAGAGGGAACGTGAAAGAGGGAGACGAGAGAAAGAAAACTGCTGATCAGGAAAGAGAGTGGGGTTCTACGGATATTCCCCCAACACAAACACATTCAGTGTTGATTTCTGGCATTTTCTTGGCTCTGTGAAGTACAGTAGTTGGCAGAACAGTAAGCTCTCTGATGGTTTGTATGACTCCTTATGGTCTTAGAGGTGGCTTCCTGCTGCCATAGTGTAAGCCCCTTCCCTCTCTTTTTGGTGACCCTTGCCTCTTCTCTATCTACGAACTCTATCTTCTGTTTTTTTGCCCCATTTGACTGTATTTTTTTCTCGTTCTTTCTTCTCAAAGCTAGTTTAAAAAGAATAAACCTGGACTCATTTGTACTGCTTGCACCTACAGCCCAGCTGGCATCCATTGTTTGCAATTAGTTCCAAAGCATGTGTTTGACAGCTTGCGCAGTTTACGTGCAAACTGGCTTGTACATTTTTGCAGGCATGTATTTGTGTGTCAGGGAGCAAATGTGTCCACACATCTAAATAATACACTTTTTTTTTTTGCTCACAAATTTTATGATCAGCAGAAAATCAGGCAGCCTGGGAAAACCAGGGAAAGACACAGGTCTGAGCAGGTCCAATTATTAAGAACAATCCATCAATATGCAGGCTAAGTCCTGAAGCAGGCTCAGCAAAAAAAAACATGGCAAAAAAAGTGAAAGCAGAAAAAATGTGGTTCGTACAAAGAGGGAGAGAAAAATCTGTCTTTACAATCCCCCTGTTTCGGCTTGCCAACTTTCTGCTGGCTGTTGGTAGTGCGGAAATGAGAGCGTGCTAGATTCTCCCCTCCAGAGAATAACACAAACCCCTCAAAGCTCAAATCAAACACACAATCCACGTCACAGGAAACCATTTTGAAGCGTAAAACCTCCCAATGGGAGCTCCATTTGAATGCTGCGGGTATGCGCTGCCTTGCTCACCCCCTGCGCCTCCCACTCTCTCCCCTCCCGCTCTCTCAAGGCTTCAACCACAACCTAACCCGAACCACACAGCCTCTCAGACGACAAGTCTCCCTTTCTCTCACTCCCTGTCCATTTCCCCCTTTATTCCTTCCTTTAACTTTTGTTGTTCTTCATCACTTCTCTCTGTGGACTATCAACTGTAACATCATCATTTGGTCAATAGAGAGAGAGAGAGAGAGAGATAGATAGATAGATAGATAGATAGATAGATAGATAGATAGATAGATAGAAAGAAGAGGGGGAGCAGAGATTGTAGTTGATGCCTACTTTATGCACATACACAAAATAATGTAGTTTATAGATCTAAATTAAGGGTCATGAACCAGAATTCTGCTGAATACTCAAGTGACCTCTCCCACTACCAAGAGCCACCTCAGCTCTAACCTCAATAACAACCTCTCAAAAACCACCTCTTTCCTTTCCCTTCACCCTGTTCCTCTTCTTTGCCTGGCAATTGAAACACTGAGGTCAGGAGGGCATATGGGAGGCAATCACAGTAGTTTGTTTTGGCTCCCTCTCCCCCACACCAAGTTCTCAGCTGTGCAGAAGCAATGCCGCCACCTTGCCTGCTCGCTGCCTGGGAAACAAACACATCCTCAATCACCCTAAGGCTCTGTATCCGCCAAGGCCACACCAGTTGAGCCCTGTCTGACAAGCTCAGGCCAGAAAAGTTGGACTCCATCTGATGAACTCAGGCCATGCAAGTCAAGCTCTGTCTACTGAACCCAGGCCACATCAGTGGCAGCCAGACAGTCAAATTCAGGTCGCACTAGTTGAGTACCCCTTGTTGAAACAGTGCCAGCGAGGTCATCAAACTCATTGTCTGCTGAGCCCAAGCAACCGTAATCAGCTCCTGGTGGTCAAACCTGGTAAGTCATACCCTGCTGAATGAATCCAGGCCACAAAAGTGCAAGCCATGCTGACTGAAATCAAGCCAGAAGTCGCTGAGCCGTCTTTGGCTGCGGGAGCAGTTCTGTCATTATGTTGGCTAACGTAATGGCTAACAGTGGCATTTTCTGACGTAAGACCGACGCAGCTGGAAATGAAACAGTAGTGTAAGAAAGTGAAGATGTTGTAAATAAGAGCAAGTAGCCAACAGCGATTTTGACCAGAGATGTCTGACACAAATTCTCTTACGCCATGCATCCCTTCTAATCCCCCAAACCAAGACCAATAGCTTCTAAACCTCACTCTGTTTTTCTTCTTGTCCATCTGTCTCTCGACAGTTCACCTTCACAAATATTTTCCTAACCGCTCGTTGTAACCACACTTTTCACTCCCCTCTCATGTCTCTCTTTTACAATGGTTTCTGATAATTCTCAGACGTATACATGGGTGCTGCAAGGAGTTTTTTGACCACAGTCTGATTGTGCATCATGGGAAGAAACTCCTGTTAATATGCATAGGATCTTATTGTCAGTAGAAACAAATCAATCCAACCTCCGTGGTTCACTGTTCCTATGGTTTGTCCTCTCCTCTGCTCTCCTCTAAACTGGTGTTTCAGAATGACCTGCAGGCAGGCGCAAAGGAGTGATAGACTCCCTGATCTCCATTCAGCCCACTGTGCAGCCAAGCAGCAGCTGGAGTGCTGAGCAGGTACATGAAGTGCTGAGACCAGTCGGGACTTCCAGGAAGTTCAGCATCAGGGATCAGGCTGTGTTATTGACTTGGCAAAGCCTCCAGCCAATATGATTCCACCAGCTAGGGGTTCACTGACCAGTGCACATGTGGGTATGTGTGCAAACCAGAGCTCAGTGCTCTGTACTCCAGATGGGTGGCCAGACCCCAGTTGATTTCTGTTGAAATGAACCTATTTGAACCCTTCTTTTTCTTATTGTTATGATTTTTGAAACACACGCATACCAGATGCATCGAACCAACTCCCTTATCTTCCATGGCTCTTCATATGTAGGCATCACTATTATTGCAAAGTTTAAAATCAAAATAAATGTGTTGAACAGCTGGCAGGAGCATGGACCACCCAGTCCATAGAGAAGCAGCAGATAAGCTAAAATTGATTATCAAGACGTACAGTTACATGGTAAATGTCAAGAATATACAAAACAAGCATTACAAGATATGTGTTTACATCTTTACTATATAAGGCAATACTGTATATAATCAAACTATTAAACAAATATCCAGAGTGCATACATGTAAAAATCTTAAATCATAATCAAATATAATTGTAAATAAACAACAAAAAGGAGTTTCTTTTTGTGTACTTTTAACAAACCACAAGTCTTAACCACCTAAAATAATGGTAACAAACAAAAAATTAAGCAGATATGCATAATCCTAGCAGATATGCTGCTAGGCTAACAATATCCAGTAAATAAATAAATCAAATTACTGTTAAACTGCATTTCGGCAGAAAGAACAGCCACTACCTCATCTTGTCTTGTAACTTTATATGAGTTATCAAAGTGGGAGGAAAAGACATAAGAGAAATGTCTTGTAACGACTCTGGAGCATACCACATCACTTGTAAAACACAGTGGAGGCAGTGTGATGCATAGGCACTCATGATTTCCACTGGTAATGGATCACTCTTGTTTACTGGTGATTTGACAGAAGACAGAAGTAGCCTGATGAAGTTAGATTTTCTGCTCAGATTCATTCAGTTGACTGGCCAGCGCCTCACGGTAGCGATGGACAATGACATGTGAAAGCAACCCAGAAGTTTTTGAAGGTAAAGAAGTGGAGAGCCAATGAGTCATAGGACTATCACCTCACCAAGCTGTAGTTCAGATCAAACTAAAGGCAGGTAGAGAGACCCACAAAAAACTAAAGACATCTACAGTAAAGACCCAGCTCTATGGCTTCAGTGATGTCCAGATTTCAAGTAACCATCACCTGCAAAGGATGCTTGAAAAAGTAATAAAAATTACTTCATCTTTATTTTATTCATGTCTATGTTAATTATCTAATTGTATTTACATATGGGTAGAAGCAGTACTCAACGTCACCTCATTTATATGGCAAATTTAGATTGTGAGTTCAAAGGAATTACACGATAAATCACTACACTACAAATCACTCCTTGTTTTTTGTAGTATAACCAGTATTTTTACAATGTGGTATTTTCTATTTTTCACTTGGTAAAAAAAAAAAAATGAGACTTTTCATTTTGTTCACCAAAAACTTAAAACTGGCCACAGGTCAGGGTGTCCTAAACAAACCCATCAACCAAAACCTCCTGATATTAGAAAATGTTATTAGAATATATGAGTTTAATTATACTTACTAAAAGCAATCTAAACAACAATGAAGAGACTGTTCATGTTTTTTCTATCTCCAGTGTATTCCTTAAGTTGTTACTCGTGGCACTAAGCCAACACGTGTATCAATGTGACTACAGTATGACTGTATATATACACTGAGGGGCCAAATCAGGGTACATTTTCTGCATGTGAGTGGTTCACGAGGAGCCATGAACACAAGCATCAGGCGCCTATATTGGCTGTGTGTGTCCTACATTTAAACGGAAGATGTTTTTTTTATGTACGCGTCTTATGGTACATGGACTCGCACTGAAACAGACGCACACACACACATAAGCTCACACTTATGGGGTGACAGAGTGCACTGGCTGAGCTCAGATGAACCAATGGCAACCTGGGGAAGGAGGAATGTGTATGGCGCTGGTCCAAGAGAGGCCGAGAATCCTCAGCAGGCAACCCCGGTTGTCTTAGCGAACACGAGTGTGAGTGTGTGAAAGTCTGTGCATCTGCATAAGAAGGTGGTAGGTGTAGTAACTGTAGAACTATATGAGTATGTATAATTTTACAGACAGTTTGCAGTGGATTGCCTTTACATATGTATGGGAAAACACTTTCAGCTCAAAGTTTGTATTGTTGTTCTCAGTTTTGTCACATTACAGTATATGAGAAGTTCTTACTCAGTCTCAATCAGCGCACGCAGTCAGGCGCAGGCTCCCCTCACAAGACAAGCCCAGTGACAACACATTGATGAGATAAAGTTATCTGCAGTGTTATTGTGGGATGCTTCATCTAAATTCCTTAACAGTTACAGGATGCAGTGAAGCATCTGCAGGCAAAGATTTCACTTGCAAATGGGCAGTTACTACAACCAGAAAGAAGGAGATCTGGCTCCCTAGAGAGGCTACAGAGTCAGGGAGGACACTCACTATACCACCACTCATGCCAAAAATACAGCATGATGTCATGCAGATTCCAATTGTGGACTGCAGCAGAAGAAACAGGGTCATGTGTGCACTTGACTAATGCACAACCTCACAAGAAAAAAAAGGAGAGAGGGGTAAGGAGGGAAAGGAAGAGAGTGATGTGCTGCTTAAAATATTCAATCCTCCTTCCATTAACTAACCGTGTAGGGATGGCAACACGACCTGCACTGTATATCTCAAGAGAGAGAGAGAGAGAGAGAGAGTGGAAGAGAGAGGGGGGAAAAAAGAAGGAAGAGAGATGGTGCAATGTGGGATCAGACCTCTTTTATCCAGTAGCCCTTAAATCCAGCTCAGCATTTTCTTGGTGATGTCATCTCTTTTTCACTCTCACTTTGCTTTCTCCTTCACCTCCATCTGCTCTCTCCCTCCACCCTTACTGAACTTTCCGTGTCTTGTGCACACATGTTCATCTTCCCTTCCTCCGCAATTACACAACGTGAGGTGCATTACAATACATAAAGCATCATGTTCAAGCACACCAAGATCCTTGTAAATCTGGAGCTGCTTACAGTCATCCCAAGTTCAGCTGCACCCAAGTGCAGAGCTAACCTGCCTGCTTGTTTTTACTGCACACTTCCATATTCCCCTTTCCTTACACCACAGCCACCTTGCGGCAGCTGACACACAACGAGAACACCAAACAAACAAATAAGGGATAGCATAGACACAACCAGATGGGGGAATGCATGTAGGTTTTTTAGTAGTAGGGTGAGGCCGTAGAAGAACATGAAAGGAGGGAGGTGGTGGTGGTAGGGTTATATATACACTGAATCTCAGGCACCAAAAGGTGAAGGAACTGTCTCTTTACAATGCAGATGTAGCTATGAAGAAAATTTTTATAGAGACTCTGGGGTGTCTGTAATGCAGCAATGTAAGTGCCATACAGATATTAACTTTCAATTAGTTAATATGTCAATTTGCAGTCTGCTTGCATTAAATGTAGTGCTAAATACATTGCCAACCTAGGGTACATGTTTACTCAGCAGCAATAGTGAGGCTGCAACTGCACAAAATGTGCATATAGACAGGTTGAGCAAAGGTTTTATGCATGTGTTTCTGTCTCTCCGCTGAATGAGAATCTGTCTTTGATGTAAAGGAAAACTCTTAAAGGCTTGTTAGAAATTGCTGGCAAGCGTGTGGACAAATGTTTGCAATCTCCAGACGCGTCTGTCAGCTCAGGGGATCCATGCAGAAGAGACGTGCTTTATATCAAACTATTCAACCGTAGAACCTGAAATCTGTCTAACAGCTGACCTGTAGGACGTGCGGAAGAACAAAAATCATCATTTACCATCAGATCTGCTGTCACTGCGCCATGCATGTAAATGCACTCATCATTTTTATTTTCTAAAGCCCATTTCAGTTTGAACCACTCCATTTACCAAAAAATATTGACTCTTTATATTGTGGACCTATCTTAAACCAATCTGTGGACCACTATAAACATTTTGCTCACTTCTAAAATTAAATTGGCCACCTGTGATACCCAATAAAAGAGGCATCCTTATATGTATATCTGTCTCTGATGCTCCACCTCAATATCAGTTCAGTTCATCAAAGCATTATTGAGAAGTAGAAATATGTGGAGCTCGGCTCTAAATGTGCAGTGTGAGGTGACGAGCCACAGGACTGGGCTACAGCTTTGGCACTTTGCTTACACCTTTGAGCGATCCATGTACACCAATTATGCACTTGTTTCAAATAAAGGAACACTCTTAGTGTCACAGAAAGTAATCACATAAAAAAGCGTGCTTCTTTCATTGTTAAATATATTGGAATTTTGCATTAAACTGCCTGCAGCAAAACGTGGTAAACCATGTTTGGATGATTCATTTAAATACTTCCCTCCCTAAATTCTGCACTCTGAAACAGAAACTACAAACAGGCCCACATATGCAATAAGTGCAGTATAAAAAATAACTGTCAGTGTTTTCAGTTACAAAATTGACAGACCTCTTTAGGAAATATGACATAGGGTTTTGCACTTGCACTGCTTCAGGAAATCTGGCCCTCAAAATGTAAGTCACGGTGGAACTAGTCTGTTCAGAGGACGTTACATCAATAACCCACTCCTTCCAGCATATGACTTTCTCGTCTTTTTTTTGTTTATCGGTTAATGAGTTGTTCCTGTTTACTTGTCTTTTTTAAAGACCTGAAATGACTCAGAGACATTTAAGTGTGTGAGCAAGAGATGAGCTCATTAACCAAGTGTCTCAATGTGCAATGTCTCTGCAGTTAAAAAAAGAAAATTAAAATGTATCCCCAACACTACATAACCGCCACTGTCAGCAGGCCTTAAACAGAGATTTAATGTTAGCGGCTCACTGTCAGATTATTGTTAACAGTTGCTGTTAATGTACCAATGCATGTATGTGACTTTAGAACAAACAGGGCTTCCCCGTGACAAAGAACAAGAGGACAACAGGAACAGATAATTACTTGGAAAACACCACAACTTGATTTCCCAACTTTCATGTGGGGTCTGTTCAGGCCAGGGGGAGAGCGAGAAAAGGAATTTGGACTCTCTCTCTCAGTTGGTTAAGCAGCTGTTTCTCTGGAGGTTCAGGTTGGGCAACAAGAGAGTGGAGCAAAGAAAGAAGAAAATAAAAAAGTGAAAAAGTGAGAACAAGGGAAAGAGCGAGAAATGGAGGGGCTGTGTAACTGGAGTCTTGTTTCATTCCAAATCAGATTGCTTTATAGTAACACAGGGGGTGAGTGGTTCCAGGCAGCAGACAAAGGGCCAACAGGATCAATATTGACATTCTCCTTAGTGATAGATGAGTTGGCTGGGTGAGGTCAGGGACTGGACCTTTGTATTAGCCAGCAAGCATTAGTGGTCACGGCTGGGGGACACTTACTTTCAGTATAATGGAGGGTCTGAGGGTGCCCAGGAGAAGTCCCTCCCTTTTATGGGCTTTATTACCGTAACAGAGCTCCGTCCTCCACTGGCCGGATTCAAACACAGATCATTACTTTGTCAAAACAGCTACCAGACCACATTGGCACTTGGTGCAGGCAAACTTGTGCAGCAAACAGAATCTCAAAGTGGCAGTTTTTCAACACAGCAGTCGTGGGAGATGAAGAAAGGACAACACAAGACAAAGCAGAGCAAGTGACTGTTTATTGGGTCTTATTCCAGCAGCATTTACAATAGGACAATTTCACTGGTAAGTCTTGCACGGTAGGCAAAGATACACACACACAGAGTACAATCTTTTTCCAGAGTTACAGCAAGACGAGCTACCACAAAATGCTGCAATATAACCCTCCTGCAATTTCCATGTGCTCGCTTTGCTCAAACATTTTAATTGTTGTTTACCTTAAGTGGTCAATTAATCCAAGGCAAACTCATAAAAGAGAAAAGGCTGTGGGCTGCCCAGATAGTCAGATCCAACTAGCCTAAGAATAATGGCTACTAGGGACATCACAGTCGTTGGTGGGAAAGAAGAAGATCATAGTGGAGGGATGAGCATAATAGGAACAACAGAGTAGGGGCACAGGGAGAAAACCTCTGAAACAAAAAAAAGAGAGCGAGAGAGAGAGAAACAAAGCGAGGAGGTGCAATTACACTGTTGCCAAAGAGATGGTGGTAAAAAGGAGAGGAGGTGGAAAAAGTAGAGTGTGAGGAGGAAGAGAAGAGGTCATCTGAGGTGATAGAAATTTGGTGGGTTGGGTTCATCAAAGATGGAGCTTGGCCACTCTCCTCCTCCTCGGATTCTGTTCTGGCTCGGGTTACTCAGTTGACGCCTCTCAAACACAAACACACACACACACGAAACACATGGCTGCAGTCTCCCACGCACATGCTCGTTCTTGTTTCGTACACACTTACAAATCTTTCTTACAGAAACAGAAGTGTCATCAAAATATTGTAAGTCAATGCATGTTGATCCCTATGAAATGCACACATACACGCATAGTCTGTCTCAGAGTCCAAACCACTCGGTGACCCCTCCTCTCCTGGGGTCGAGTTTCTGCCTCTGCTTTTCGTCCTCCATGAACTTCTCCTGCATCTCCTCCATAGAGCCCTCCGCTGGTGCCCGCTCCTTTTCAGGGAAGATGTCAGGAAAAGTAAATGTCTGGCCCAGCGCCTGATGAGGAGGCAAAGAGAGAAAGCACAGAGAAAAAAAATTAGCTTAAAAAACACTGTGTTCTTCCTTAATGAGAGAAATCGGTTGTTTGTCAAGACTAAAACCATCAATCTTGTAAATCACTTTCTGTGCAACAAATATGTCAAACTGCACCTTCCTAAAATAAATCACATTTCTTTTCAAAAATGAAGAAGAGTGTGTCATCATTCTCACTCTATGTTACTCTTCAAATGACACAGACACTCACTCACTCTCTTGTCTTCAGTTTCTCCAACTTTCTCCCACATTTTAGCTCTCCTCTGTCCATTTCTCTGGTCTTGATTTATTCAGAGGGAAAAGATGGTATCCATTATTTATTCCATACCAACCCATTTCTAGCCATGGCTAATGCATCTCTGGCCAAAATGTAGCCCGTGTCATGTTGCCATAGAGTACAGTACAGACAGCACACATGCACACAAGTGCGTGCACGCACACAGAGACAGGTCATGCATGCAGACATGCAAACATATCTACAGCCTGTCTCTCTGTGCGTCCCTCGTGGACACCTGGCAACAAGAATTCAGTTGAGACTGATAACAAAAGAGTTAAAGGAGAAAATGGGAGAAAATGCAAGTACATGTCATTTTTATCACGAAGCATTTACATTTTAAGCAAAGTGCTAGAACTTAGTAGTTTGCCCAACAAAAGTAGAACATCTACCACATAAATGTATCTCATTGTACAACTGTATAGTGACAATAAAGGCATTCTATTCTATTCTATTCTATTCTAAAAACCCAATCCTCAATATATTCGTTAATACATTTAAACACTAAAAGAACCTAGGATCAATTCTCTCATTGAATCAAATTACAGTGAATCACAGAGAAAATAACCTCCACCTACAAGAGTTATATATTTGTGCTTAGTTACATCTGAAGCCCATTCTTAACTCTTCTCAGTTGAACCCAGACACCTCGGGCTAAGAACACACCACTACAGTCAACCCCCGGAATTCGCGGGGATTAGGGACCACAACCGCCCGTGAATAGCTGAAATCCGCGAATACTTGAGACCCCTCTAAAAATGCTTATAACTGCCTATTTTAATTTTCCCGGGAGCTTTGTGTTAGGAATTTGTGCATTGTTTGGTGAATATTTTTTAAGAAAAAAAACAAACAAAACTATTTAATGATATTTTGCTGCTGTTACATTAATGTTAATATTTGAAAATTAGTGTTGACTGTATTGCCACCGCTGTAACTGCAATTAATAAACATCAATTCAAATCTACCGAAAAGGTGCTTTTCACTCACCTCAAACAGTGGATACAAACCTAAATTGCAGGCTAGAACATGACTACGGTAGATACAGATCAAACTAAATGTACTGGATGCTGGGGAGCACCGTGACAGTTCTATTTTAAAGCTAGCAAGAAACAGCAGAAAACCATGGTGGTAGACAAAGCCATCTGGGTGAAGCAGGAGCACTTCTTCATAAAAGCAATTCCCCAGGAAAGACATTTCTAAAGGTAAGGGACAGGCAGTGTAAAGTCCCTAAAGTTGGTGGAATATGTTCACTTAACTGGTCGACTGATACCAGTTAGAAGATCATTACAAAAATCAAAACAAGAGGAAATACTCTAGAGTCACTGAAACATTGTATTAAACGGATCCTCGCAATATTCCAAAGGTGGTAGTATCAAGCCTTGGTGATCTTATGGGTGATCTTATGGGAAGGGATAGCTCAGTAGGTAGAGTGGTGGCCCCATGATCGGAAGGTCAGGGGTTCGATTCCCCTGAACAGCTACCCTGAGGTACCCGGGGATCAATAAAGTACACTTTCTTTCTTTCTTTCTTATTGGAGTGTTTCTGAAAAGTGAGACTAGAATCAAAAATCAACCTCAGGTTTTGAACAGCTGATTTAATATGTGCAAATAAAAGACCACAAGAACAGTAAATGGAGTGGTTCTTATATAGCGCTTTTCTACTCTACCTGAGCCCTCAAAGAGCTTTAAACAACTTACCTCATTCATCCATTCATACAAGCACTTTTTGTGCTTTTACTAAGCAAGTGCCTTTCTATCCAACTTTCACACACATTCATACGGTAATATTGAAACACCAACCTTCCGATTAGTAAATGACCTGCTGTACCTCCTGAGCTACAGCCAGCACTGTAGCCACCCCTGCATCCAGGATGCAGCTTGTCTGTGCCAATTATACAAATTCTTGTTTTGTCTGAAACGCACACATCCATTTCTTAATAACCGTTCAACATTATATAAGTTTGAAAACATTAAAAACGAAGTGGAACATAGAGCTGCATTTCATTGGCATAGCAGTGGAATGAAATATTGTATCGCTGCCTAATGTGACGCAGCGGTAACATCACACAAAAAAAGACAGGTCCCAGTATAGACCCCTGGGGGATTCCACAGTTCAGTGCACAGTATTGGGAGGTGTGGTCACTAGGGCTGTTCGATATAACGATATATATCGGATGACAATATAAAAACGTCTATCGTTTCATTTTACGCTATTGTTTGTTTCGTGGTGTCGCAAAATAAACTGTTTACGGCAATATTTTTTCAGCGTTTTGATGGTCACTGTAGTGGCTATATTAATTTCCTAAAGTTCTCTCTTTCTCTTATATTTAATATAACCACACAACAGACGGACAAGCGCTTGTTTTTATGCGTTGTCGTTAGCAACGACGGTAAAACCACCTCGTGTCCGCTTGTTTATTTTCCACATAAACCTTTCACAATAAAGCTCAAGATCCTGTTGAGACTTTTCAAAATAAACTGAATCATGTGAAAGATGCAGAGTATTTACGGATGAGAAGCAAAAAAGAGCCGTCAGGTGCTAAAAAATAAACCTTAGACTCAAACGTTAGAACAGGCTTTTCCCCGCAGCACGCTGTGTAATAAATACTCACAAAGAAAATGGTGGCCGTTACAACCTATGTCTAAAAATGTATCGTTTCATGCATCAGTTAAAACACTCGACTCCAGGTACGCGACGCCCAGCTGGAAACACTTCACTCAAGTCGAGCTGCCCGACATTCACAGAATTTACAGAAAATGTTACATTTTTGTGATTTATATCGTTATCGGACGATAGATGTCTTAATATCGGGACATGAGATTTTGGTCATATCGCACAGCCCTAGTGGTCACCAATGGAAACAAAAAATGTACATTATAAACAAATGTGTTTGGCACAACAACGCATTCACACAATGGTTCTGCTTGCCAAAACTGCTGCAGAGGACAGATAAAACAAAACAAAGCAAAAAGAGTGTCGTAGTCACTAAAAATATATTGCGACTCCCGCAGTGTAGAAAACAACAAAACAAATGAAAGAAAGAAAAAAATTTGTTTGAATTGTTAGATATGATCTATACAACTGCAGAGCTGTCCCAGATATAACAACTCAGTGCTGCAGCCTCTCTATTAAAATTTGATGGTCTACTGTATCAACTGCTGCACTGAGTAGTACTAGAACAGAACATTCACTGCTATCAGCAGTTCTTAAGATATCATTTGTAATCCTAATAAGCACAGTATCACTTCTTTGATGCTACATAAAACCTAACCTTTTCAAAGATACTGTTCTGATGTAATGCTTCAACAAGCTGTAGACAGACAATCTTAAAGTGTTTTGCTATAAAAGGTAACTTGTTATCCAACTTCTCTGTGGTAGCCCAAACCTGTAGATAGCTGTGAGGGAGCTAGGAGGAGGCTGAGAAATCAAGTTTTTGGTTGTGGCTCGAGAGGAAGGGTAGCAGTTGGGGGAAAACCAAAAGGCAGCTTTAGGGGATGGCAAGGAAACATCACCTCTATGTCCTCCTGCCTCCAGCTGATGACCCTGCAACTGACATTCTGGCAGTGGTGGAGGTGTGACAGGCTTAGGAGAAACATCTCAACCGTACAAGAATCTACTACTGCTGCTGCCACCACTGCTATTACTGTTGCTGCTGTTACTGTGTTTACTACTTTAATTACTGGTACTATCCATCACTATTGCTACTGTGACTGCAGCTGTTGTTGTCATCAAATTAACCAAATCTACTTCCACATAAAAGCTGAGCAAGGGAGAAAGTAAAACTGAAACACAAACAGTTTAATTGGATCCAGTTAAAATTTTTTTTTGCAGACATCTACATTATCACTTACAGT
This sequence comes from Oreochromis niloticus, assembly GCF_001858045.2. Lineage (NCBI taxonomy): Eukaryota > Metazoa > Chordata > Actinopteri > Cichliformes > Cichlidae > Oreochromis > Oreochromis niloticus. The sequence goes on along the minus strand of NC_031972.2, from coordinate 59,482,116 downwards.
CTACCTTTTTCCCCACCTGATGTATATTAGTTTTCCATATTTGCTCTTTCAACACCATGAAAATATGAGAAACGTCATGTAATTATACAGATAACATTGTTGTTCCGTCTTTACAAGTGCTTTTTTCTAGATGACCACAGAACACTCACACCAAACCCAGTCAGAGTTTATGCACACTTGTAAATGTTTATACTAGAAATGGACCAATCCGATATTACATATCGGTCCGATACTGACCTAAATTACTGGATCAGATATCGGCGAGAAATAAAAAAAATGTAATCGATACATTAAATATCAAAAAAGCACCTCACAAAACTTGCGACATGGCGTAACTCGGCTCATAACCGTAGCACGTAGGAGCAGTATGCATCACCTGATAGAGCGGCTGTGTGTATTTGTAGCCTCTACCAAACCAGCATTTCATCTCCGAGGAAGTTATCCCAGAGAGAAGTAAAGCAAGTGTGTAAGTTCATCTCTGAATGTTTGTAAAGCATTCCCATGTTAAGCTTAACAACCGATATATGGAGCGACTGTCTCTCTCTCTTTTTCTACGTAGCTGACGGCTGGTAACTGTGCAGGGGCGGATCTAGCAAAGTTTAGCCAGGGGGGCCGATAGGGCATGAACAGGGAAAAGGGGGCACAAAGACATACTTTTCTTTCTTATTCTCATTTAAAATGTCTAGCTTTTAATAAATAATTAACCGAATCTTACACCCAAAGTTTTAATCTGATGTAAAATGTATAGAAGTCCATTACTGTATATAGTAACTATTAAGTCTAATATACCCTAGTAAGCTATACTACTTTTTCCTTTGGGAAGGTACCATCTGTGCAGTCTGCAATTCTGTTGAAGAAAGATGTTGAATCTATTTAATTATCTTTGAAAAATAATTTATTTCTGTGCATTTTTTTTCACCCTGCATCAAATTAAAGCTGATTACATCGATTAAGCATCATGAGTTGGAGGGTGGGGGGTGGTTCCCTTTTTTTTTTTTTTTGCTGGGAGTTTGCAACCCTAGTAGTTAGGTTGCTTAATATTTCTGCTAAGTACTCTTTAAAATACCAGAATAGGGAGGATGGAGTAGGTTTAAGTTTATTAGATTGATCAGTATTGCTGAACTATGAAATATTTTGGGTGCAGTGTATTTTTTTACATACAGGTATAACAGAATAGCTTTAGTGTTGTTGTTTATTTAAACTTGAGTATGAACCTATACAAAATGCAGCAAGATATTAAAAAAAAAACAGTTTTATTGATTAAAAAACACACTATATCGGATTCATATCGGTATCGGCAGATATCCAAATTTATGATATCGGTATCGGACATAAAAAAGTGGTATCGTGCCATCTCTAGTTTATACTAATAGATTATTCTGCAAGTTTTGTGCATCTTTATGATGTGCTGTTTGGGGTTTCCAAAAAAAATGAAAATAAGGATCATTAAAACTGTAGTTTACACTACCAGCTTCCACTTCATAATAAAAAACCTCTTAAATGACTCTCAGATTTATCAATTATTGTGTGTAGAGGCCTGCTACAATAAAAAATAAATTGCTTCAATGAACACAATTGTCAATCAACTAAATATGTGAAACATTCTGTATGGGGTCAGTGTGTAGGCGTTAAGGAATGGTCTGGCTCTGATGTGAATGTTACTTTGTCTGTCTCCAACCCCCAAAATACCAAGAGAAACATGCATATAATTGCTGCAAAGCATAGTTTAATTCCCAGAGGGAGAGGCAACATGAAGCTAAAGATGCAGAATGAATCCGACTGTGTCTACTGTAAAAATAGCCATGAATGAGGACAGCCTATAGCATTTTGGGCAATATGCTAAAATTTGACATACTCCAGCAACTGGTAACTGCTGATAGATTTCAGAGTCTGCACAGTGGTGTGAAAAACTGGCAAACAATAAGCTTACCAAGTACAAGCTCCAGTAAGCTTATTAGTTCATAATATGGTTGGGCATGAGAATGGACCCTCCACAATGGTCTTTGTTCTGCAGCACTCGCCTTGGACTATATGATCACAGTTCTCCGCGGCACTACCTGCCAAAACCCTGGTTCTGATGAGGATTTCCAACAGTGTCTGTGTACAATTCCTCACACTGCTTAACACAACAAAAAGTAAAGCATTACCACCAATTCTGTATTAAATGAATTGTTTTAATGAGTCAGAGTAGTAAATCAAAAAAGAACAATCACCTCAACTGCCGAACACTGGACATTAAAAATAACCAAATTTGTTAAAATTCCTGCATCTTGAGTTTGCAGTGATTGTGTTATGTGTAGAGTTACAGCTGAAAGAGCAAAAGCACAGCTGTGGTCTTTCTTTGTGTGTATGGTAATTTTGTCAGTGTCACAAGATTAAATTCTGGCGTGTCTTGCCCAAGTCATTACCCCTGTTTTTGATTAGCACTCAAGCACCAAACCCCAGAAAATGGTATTTGGAAAAGCCTGACTAACTCCGTCCAACCATCCAAAACACATTATGGAAACTGCTATTTTGGTAGGATACTTCACACAGGCCTGAAATCATGTTACTCTCAACATGTGGCCATTTGGGTCTGAATTCTGATACCAGATTTGAGGAGTGCCTGGAGAAAAACATGCACAACCTTCAATCAAAAGCCACCCTGTTCTTATGTTTCCGTCTTGCGGCAACAATTGCATTTCAAACTACAGGAGGTTTTCTAGTGAGTGCAGCTTATCAGTAAGAGACGACTGTGCAAAATAAGTCAGGCACAGACAGAGAACTGCCAAACACCAGAGAAACACCTGGAAAACACCAGTACAGCCAAGGTCTTCAGTGTCTCGCTGCACTCTCGCACACTGTCATCGAGGAATCCAGAATCCAGAACGCAAACACTGGATGAGGCCAAAGGAAGTTTCCTTGCAGGAGTAAGAGAAGGAGAAAGGAGAAGGAGGTCAAAGGGAGAAAAATGGGGCTAGAATATACGAGGAAGTAAATGTGACAGGAAAAAGATGAAAGTAGGAGGTGACGAAGGAAGGGGTCTACCCCAGTGCTATAAACACAAGAGCTCACAACAACATGAACAATGAAGCAGTGAATGAAACAAGACTTCACCCGACCTGAACCAAACATTGTCGCATGACAATTCCCAGTTATACAGTGCAGTTCTGGACACCTTATGTATACAGACAGTGAAGATTAATACCAGCCTCGGAGAGCGCGATTCACAAAAACAACAAAGCCCCAAGACTGAAATCAACAAAGAGCTGAGACTCGTTAAACAAGTCTTATTGTTGGCAGCAGGCCGCGCCCTGTGTGTGTGCGTGCGTGCGTGCGTGTATGTATGTCAACCGTCTGCTGGACACATTTCCGCAGTGGGAGAAAGTGTTGGCAGAGAGGATTCATATTTTTGTTTGAAATGTATACATTGCACCACAGCAGAGGCAAAACCCCCAGTCCCATCCATCTCCTTGCGCTCTGAACTAAAACGATCTTTCCTGTGTGTCTGTCTGACTTTCTCTGTGTATCTGAGTAAGAGAGGGAGTGTGTGTATGACTGCATATTGAGTGATTTATGGTGATGACCTAGTCCTGGCCAAAAAGGACAAAAGTGGAGAAAGAGGCAATATTATTATGGATATTTCTCTTCAACATTTGTTCCTCTAAGGGTTTTATTTCTGGTACTCGTTTAGTTCCTAGATGACAAAATGAAGGAGGTGTATTTTCCCTCTCTCTACATCTTTGCCATCTTCAACGTGCTCCCAGTTGACTCAAGCTGCCATCCAGGAATATTGGGAAGCGATCCCGTACTGCCATGAATGTAAACATACTCCTCTTACGCACATGAACAATCCATTACAACACAGTTCTCCTCTCAGTGGGGAAAAGAAAGAAATGGGTGGTGGGGGGGTAAATGTTGTCACTGACTCATTACCAAACCGTTTCACTTTTCCCATCTGTAGGTACATGTATATTTCTTTATTAAGCTCTAATTCAGTGCGTTGTTTTGCTCCAGGAACTGTGCATTTAGACTGTCAGTCTAGCCAGTGTCACATTTGGGGACCACTGTCAGAGATTTAACCAGTTGGTGGGGGCAGCTGTCAAATTAGGAAAAACAACTGGTGTCAATGTTTTCTTAACCGCTACATTCAGCAGGAACTGAACTGCTTGTATGTAGTTCATGTAAGCCTCCCAGGCAACACTGTACTTGAGTGAAATGACCCCATCTGAAACCTGAGTTTGTCGAATCCACATGTGCAGTCCTGCACATACACAAAGTCATACACACGACCTAAGTAACCCTCTTTGCTGCCCCCAGAGAGGGGAAAACAGACGACAAGGCAAGAGATGGAAAGAAACACATAAAGGACAATTATTCAGTTCGATCGACCTGTGTTAAACTGAGCATGCAGTCATAGCTTAAAAACAGCTCTAAGAAAAGAGGTTTTTTTTGGTTTTTAAAATTGACTCCTTGTGGGTGCATTATTAAAACAGTTGTAATAAGTGTCCTTTAAGAAGAGGGGGAGAAAAAAAATGAAATTAATTCAGAAAAAACAATGGCTGTTATATTTAACTATAAAATATGGAAGCCACAGTTGCTCTGGATGGATATGTTCAAGTGTCTGATGAAAACAGGGAAATGCCAGGTGACCTGGAGCTGAATAGAACATTGTGGCACAGTCGCAAGCTGAAGACAGCAAAGGCTAATTCAACCTGCTTCTCTGGACTGTGACCAGACTTCATGATGTGAAAGATGATATATTAAGATCTTGATCCCTCTGAATGCCAAGGATAGAATAGGAACTATGCCACGGCTAATAAAAATAATAATAATAATAATAATAATAATAATGATAGAAAAAAGAGGTCTGATCACTAAACTCCATTGAGGTAAGTTTGATTTCATTTTCCAATATCCCAAATCCACAAAATAGCCTTTTTCATATCACATTTTATGTCCTCTGAAATGAAAGAAGCATGGAGCAACATTTTATTACTTTAAAGACTGTTTAACAGCTGTAAAACTACTCTCCAGGTCAAATAGTGACTTTCATTCAGATAATCTCAATAAAATCCATGTGAAAAGACCTAACCACTCTTTTACAGCCTGAGATCAGCATTTCTTTTGTGCTCTCTCAAAACATCAAGCACCGAGAGTTATTATGGAGCTAAATAAGTTGTGACTGTGAGGTGGGGGTCAAGTACACCACCTTCTTGGATGACCACAGTTGACCAAGTTAAAGAAAAAGGAGTTCTTCAGGTGGTTATACAGCCTCAGAGGGCTTTAAATGGTCTGAAAATCGAAACTGAGCCATTAACGCCAGCTCTTATACACTGCCAGAAAAACAATCCCCACATTTGATAGGGGACACAAAGATAAACTGATAAGCTACAAAATCACTTACAAGTGAAAAGAATAACACGGATCATCTAATTACAACGCTGAGAAACCCTAGACCAGGGCACGCATGTAGCTTTTATGTTGCCATGTACCACAGATGCAATTTAATGTTGCAGCTCAATGATATTGAGCTGATCAAAAATCAAGCACATGTAGACAGATGCTAATAAAGTGAGAGAGAAATCTGGGTCATGAAGAGGCGGAGAGGTGCTGACAAGACGGTGAGAGGCAGTGGCTTATGTGGCTAGAGAACAATGTGGTGATGTGAGGTAAACCGCATACCATGATGAGGTAAAAGACAGACACATCTTGAATAGTGGTGTGTGTACATGTGCGCAGAAGCCGTTTAAGAGACACTATCCAAACAGGCTGATAGTGATTTTTAAGGTAACGATACAAATACAGACGATACAATTCCCACTTCATAAATACAAGTGAAAAGGGGTTTTAAACAAAATTTAGACTAAGTAAAAATCATATCACAATATGAGGAAAATTTACTTATAATTAATATTAATTATAGTTCCATTTCTGACGATGGAAAAAAAACAAACAAACAATACTGTCAATCTACTAAAACGAGGTACCAGCAGCAGCATTGTACTGCAGTATTAGTGACACATTCACTGCCACAGTGTTAACCACCTAAAAGTAAAGGTATACCATGACTGCTCAACACTTTAGTTTAATGATTTATTGATATCATCAAATAATGAAACGGAAAAAATATTTTCTACTTGTGAAGTTGTATCTTTGATAAGACTTTTCAACCAGCTGCTTAAAGTCATTGCATCAGTAATGAATAACATGCACCATTTGCTCTTCCTGTCATATGGAGTGCAGCTAGCAATGCTCGGTGGAGTCATCTGTTTACATTTGGGTTGCAGATCACCAGCTGTTAGAATCTCCTCCTTTGAAGCCTGGTTGTAGTCATTGGTGGGGTTTTTTTTGTTTTTTTTACCTCAAGTGCTTTGTTGTTTCCAGCTTTTTGAAAAGCACTCTGCTTTGTTAGAGGTAGCTGAAATATGTCCATTTTTGCCAAATGGTCATTTGAGGCCATCACATGACTCTTCCTTTTTGACATGTCTGGACATGTCTCCTTGGGAATGTAAATACCTGGTGTTGCCATAGCAATTACATAAGAATTTACATTCTTTGCTATCAAAAATATGGCAGCATGGTGGTTATCACGGTTGCCTCACAACAAAAAGGTCCAGGGTTTGAATCCACCATGTGTCCGGGCCTCCCCATGCCTGCATGGGTTCTTTCCAGGTACTCTCAGCTTAGGTTAATTGGAGATTCTAAATTGCCCGTGTCTGTCTATGCATTAGCTCTGCGAAAGACCGGTGACCTGTCCAGGGTGTACCAATTTTCGCCCTGTGGTAGCTGGTATAGGTTCTAGCTGCCCTGCGACCCTGAACTGGATAAGCGGAAGACGATGGATGGATGATCGCAGATGATACGATTTGACATAGCCCTACTCATAATAGACCTTTTGATCCATTTTTATGTGAAATACCGCTTCATACTTTTCCTGTTGTTTTATATAAAAGAACAACACTGTCAGGTTGTAAAAAAACAAAACAAAACAAAAAAAACCCCACACACTTAAAATGAAACTCATTCGTAATAGACCAACAGTAATGACACCAACTTAAGCACTAATGTCTAAACATCTATAGTGTTGCAAACATTTTCTTTGTGTTTCGCTGTGCCCAAATATAGTAAGTCTATAGTAGGTCAATGTATTATCTAAGGATGTTTTCCCACGTGCACTGTATGGTTTAAATGGTTCAGCTGTTAATGTTTTAGTGCAATGTCCAAGGTACTGTCGTCAGCTGAATCAAACAAAGCATTTCTACTGGGAAGAACAGGGGAAATCACTAGAAGTACTAGTTACAATACCTTTCAATACCAAAATTCTAAAATCGTCAAAGAATTTTTTCTTTCTCTTTTTTTTTTTTTTTTTTGTAATACCACAGGTGAAAAACTATACATGGTAAATACGACTAGTGCAATAAAGGCATATTTTGGGTTATGGTGACATGACTTTTTTTTTTTTTTTTTTTTTTTTTTTTTTAGACAATTGGCACTGTCATTGTGAAATCAGCTATGCTCTAAAAGCTAAAACGTTTGCAACAGCTAATTATAAAAATAGATACTTGAGCTAACATAATGTAACATTAGACCTTGTGGTAATTTTAGTGAGATATTCTGCAACCACCCTAACGTTTTCTGCGTCTTTATCTTGTGAATGTGTAAAACACAAGATGAACAGTGCATTTTCATCTGCAATTACAGAGAGTAAATGGTCAAAGCAAACTAGGCGAGGCAGGAAAGGCAATGGAACAGGGCAGGAGAAGAGATGTAGCCAGATGATTGTAAGTGGCTCCTGCTGCCAGGCTCCTGGGTGTGCCACACATTCACTCTCACTTTATCTCACTGACATACACACACGCACACACACACTCTTCTGTCCAAATCTCTTGGCAAAAAACAGTTCCAGGAACAGTAACATTAAGTAAGGAGAGTGGGGATGTAAAAGAAGTAGGTATTAAAATACAAATTAAATAGCACCCAGGAAAGACAGCGAAATTAAAATGATTTTGTGTGAAAACATACGAACAAAATTAAGTTAATTTACAATATATTACTTTAGCTGGTTAAAAGCCTAAAACAAATAATCACTTTCAATGAAAAACAGATGAACTGTAGAAACCAAGAGTACTTTGCTATGGCTTATTTTAGGGTTATGACCCTCAGCCTCCCTCCAATTACAATAACATCTCCTCCACAGCCCTTTAATGGCCAAATAACTTGGTCAGCTTTGGCAAGCAGTAGTATATGTCCTTGTGTGCCTCACTGTCATTCCTGCTAATACTATGTCCTACCTCTAGTGTTAATTCAACCATGCAGAAAATGTCAAATCCATTTGTTGGATAAGAAGAGATCTAAAACCCTTGTGTATACTTGACTTTGTGGACCAGGAGTTAAGAACGTTGGTGAACATCGCCTCTAGTGTCCAACTGAAAATACTTTAAGATTTATCGCTGAAACCCTCTGACATACTAGTGTAGGACATCCAGTAATACATAAGCACATACTTCTGCCCAGAGACAAATAGAGGGCGTGAGTGAGAAAGTGCATGTGTGCACGTGCGCATGCATGATAGTTTTCATGCCTGGGCATGTCTGCTCCCAGCCTGCTACTGGAGACATTGGAGCCTGGTAACAGAGCTCTCAGGAAAATATCACCACCTAAATACACATCCAGCCACCCACAAAGACGTTCACATCAATCTGATCTCAAACTGGACACTCAGATGATAATAGGAGAAGTAGCAGCAACAACAGTGCGCTCACACACACAAAAATATCTGTCCATATTAACAATAATGACCAACAACTAATTGAGTTCGACTTCTTCAGTTTTTCCACCATCCTCCATCATACCTTAAAGCCATATTACGCCTAAACCTTGCCTATCTCTACTGTTGACCCCCATTACAGACATGCAGAAGCATATACATAAACAGCTGTTCACCATCATTATCGCCTGCATGTATGTCAGTCACCCCCACAACCCCCTACAATGTAGCCTAGGGCTGTGCGATATGACCAAAATCTCATATCCCGATATAAGACATCTATTGTCCCGATAACGATATAAATCACAAAAATGTAACATTTTCTGTAAATTCTGTGAATCTCGGGCAGCTCGTCTTGCGGGAAGTGTTTCCAGCTGGGCGTCATGGACCTAGAGTCGAGTGTTTTAACCAATGCATGAAACGATACATTTTTAGACATAAGTTGTAACGGCCGCCGTTTCCTTTGTGAGTATTTATTACACAGCGTGCTGCGGGGAAAAGCCTGTTCTAACGTTTGAGTCTAAGGTTTATTTTTTAACACCTGGCGACTCTTTTTTACTTCTCATCTGTAAATAATCTGCTCTTTCACGTGATTCAGTTTATTTTGAAAAGTCTCAACAGGATCTTGAGCTTTATTGTGAAAGGTTTATGTGGAACATAAACAAGCGGACACGCGATGCTGTTACCGTCGTTGTTGCTAACGACAACGTATAAAAACAGGCGCTTGTCCGCCTGTAGTGTGGTTATATAAAATATAAGAGAAAGAGAGAACTTTAAGAAATGAACATAGCCACTACAGTGACCATCAAAATAATGAAAAAATATTGCTGTAAACAGTTTATTTTGCGACACCACGAAACAAACGATAGCGTAAAATTAAACGATAGACGTTTTTAATATCGTCATCCGATATATATCGTTATATCGAACAGCCCTAATGTACCCCATTTTGATTGCCAACACTTGTAAACAACCCCACAACACACACACACCTTCTCAAGCATCCCTTCCACCTACCCCACACCCTCCCAGCCCTAGACCAAACTATCTAGGCTACCAAACACAAACACAGCTAGACCCTTGCACAAAAACCAACACACTCACCCCTACATGCACATGAACATAAACATCCCGGCGTTGCCCCTGCCCCCCTCCCTCACTCTGAGGAATGTGGGGACCAGCTGGTGGAGAAAATTAAAAAAAATGAAGAAGCATACCAAAACAGGAAATACATCAGCACAGGCCTATCAGAACATGTTATCAGGCCGGTGGCAGCACCGCTGAGAACACGGGCGGCGCCGTGTGCTGATTGGCTGATCAAAGTGGCAGCTGTGTCATTACAGGTCTAGAGGTCAGGGGTAATCAAGAAAAGGTTACGAGCATGCGCGCTTGTGTATGGGTCGGTGTGTATGTCTGTGTTGCCATGGCTATCTAAATAAGGAGAAACTGGAGAGAATGTGGAAGGAAATGAGGGTGAGGAGAGAAGATGCTGCAGAGAGAGATAAAGCAAAAGTAAATAGAAAACAACAAAAGGAAAGACAGGAGACAGAGAGGGTGTAAGAGCCCTGAAAACTATTCATATAGCTCAAGTGAGCCGTTGTGAGATTTGTCACGCCAAATTACTATAGCACTGTGCTTTTGAGACATCTGCACTGTTTCCATTCTGTTTTTGTGATAATAATTAAACGTGCCCTATGCAAATCCCTCTACAGCACAGTCACTGCATTAACACTTAAAGCATCTAAATTGGACATAAGAGTCAAACGTGAAGGGACAACTAAGAGCCTCCACTACAGTGATTAAAATTAAAAAAAGAAAAGGTTTGCATGTGAGATTCCTAGACCCTGCTCTGCTCTCTATAATTCATGTTCTCTCTCTACTGAGTTCTTATGAAACCTGCACACACACACACACACACACACACACACACACACACACACACTCAAATCAAGACACATACAGGGAGATTGGGGGGGGGGGGGGGGCTTACAGAGAAGCCTGATTGCCAAGAAAAGCTTCTGCTTTCATAATGCTCACCACCAGCATACACACATGTCTGTGCACACATATATATGTAAACACACTAATTAGTGGATTAGCTTATGCTTTCCTTTAAAAGATTTATATGCCTACAATACTGATACAGTTATGCACACGCAAGGATGCAAGACTGTAGATAAACTGAAAATCGCTTTATCGCGTTTGTTTTAATCCTTATAATAAAGACCTTTTTTTTAAGCCTCTGTTCCGTCAACTGTGCATCATAGCTCAGTGCACTCCTGTGATACACTCAAAACAGCATTTATTAGATATATCTGACATTCTCGAGTCAATCTTTCAGGCGGTCGATTCCATTATGTTTTGAATAATTACGCAGATCTGTGCTCCGTATGTAGGAATATGACAAAAGTCATATTGGCACCGGATATAACTCACTGTGAGCTTTTAATTTAAAACCTCAATTAACCTCCTAGGACCTGCCGTCCACATATGTGGACATCACATTTTTGGTTATTTTGACCAAAATACTCAATTTTGCTCTACATGGGCCTGATATCCACTTACGAGGACATTATACTGCTACTGTTCTATCAAAATTTTAAATGAATATCCTCATTTGTGGCTCTCATTTTTCTTAAAAACAAAAATAAGGTAAAAAAAAAAAAAAAAAAAAATCTGGAAATTCTTTGTTTTTACATTCATCGGGCCCCAATATGCCCAAATATTAAAGAGAAATTAAAAATGCATGTTGTGGAAGAGTTCGGGTCTTAGGAGGTTAATACCATTCAAACTAAATGTGGACAAATCCTTGGACAAATCTGTTTTTTTATTTCAGCTGTCAATCAGAGAATTAATGGTCAACCTTCCTCACAAAGAAAAAAAAAATGAACAGCCCATTTAAAAAATAAAATTCTATAAAATTAAATATTTGGTAAGAAACAGTGATTCAGTGTAAGTATAGCAGCTAAGGCCTCAGTATGCATTTAAAGTTAACTTCTGTGCTCCATGGCCCATCATATATGAGACAATTCTCACAAGAATTACTAGAGGTACAAACTGAATTGAAATTGCATTTTCGATAAATCATCCCACCCAAAGGGGAAGATGAGACCGCCTCAGAGGGAAAAGTGCAGAAGTTAAAAATGTTAATTGGCGTGATAAGCAAGGGTGAGGCCGAACAGAGAAGGGAAGGAAGCAAAGCGGCAGACGGGCAAGGCTGTGTGAGGAAAGCCTGTGTTTGCGTGACAAGGTGAAAAGGAGGAAGAGGGAGGGAAGGAGAATGGGAGCGATCATGATCCAAATAGTTGAAAATAATAAAATTCCACACAGATAAGCAAGATTTCCCTCAGCTTCACTGCCTGATTCAGCACCTCCAGTTCCATAGAACAGGGCTTCACTCAGAGTGGATAACAGGAGGGGAGGGGCTGGGGGTCAGAGGGGTTTGCAGCACCCCATCCTGTACCCCCCCCCCCTACATCACCACCCATTATCCTAGCCAGATACACACAGTTGCACATATACGCACAACCATACTGTGTCTATTATTAAGCAACAAGGAGTCAATAACAGATACATGAAAAAAAGGAAGACTAGTAAGAAAAGCTATACAGCAAAACGTTGCCATCTAGTGTCAGTCAAAAAGAGAAGAGAGCCATACTTGGCCATAGCTTCCTTCGCATAATCGCTCTGAATACAGCTGTTTTTCCTCTTCTCCTCTTGTTCCTTTTTTTCAGCTGTGTCACAACTCCTCCATAGTTGCTACTCAGCCTAACTCAGTTTGTTTGTGTCTCTCCCTGCGCCGTTTCACTTTGAGAGATGCCTTCCATGTGGATTGAGCGGGGGTGGTGAAAGCGACTGAAAGAAACATGGGAAATGAGCAATTTCGATTTCAAGGAAGCTACCACTTACTCTACAAGTGCTGGTCCAACCCTGTATCTTGTTTTGTTCTGTGGTCGTCGGGTCAGGACAGTGTTTTGGGGGACAGAGTGAATGTGACTGGAGCATCTGGTTTGCTCCACTGCTGTCAGCAACTGGGGCCAAGGAGAGAAACTTTGACACCTTATTTACTACTTTAAAGAAATCTTGCCCAGCAGCCACATAAACAACAGTAGAGACTTTTCACCTGTTAAACGAGATGACTGTATGAGTTAAAGAGATCCGCCTTTAAATGTGCATATGTGTAAGTGAAGCTTTCAGATATAAAACTACACTGACACTACTATGCTAACAGTGAAATCACTGGCTTATGTGTAAACAAAACAAGCTGCTCATTTCATGACGACTAAAGGCCGGCATCATGAGAATACCTTGGACCATCTGTGTTCCTGCTCTCCCTTCTGCTGCAAGGTTTTTGCTCATCACCTACTTTCACTACTCTCAGCCTTATGCAGACAATCTCTGACTGTATGAAGTGAGCTTTTGTCTACAGATAAAACTCTGAGCTTGAGAGGGATTTGCACAATCATACCCAACAAAAACATGAACTTACATCAATGCTTAGACCCTGCCAGTGAGTCTGGATGACTGTTAATGCGCATGGATATGTCATCTTTGACTGCATTAGGTTACAATGACTGACAAACAGCAGAGACTGGCTAGACCACTCCATGATCTTAATGTGCATTTTCCTTAGCCACTCCTTTGTTCCCTTGGCAGTATTGTTTTGGGTCATTGTCATGCTGGAAGACCCATTCACAATCTCACTTCCTTGTTCTGGCTGAGAGGAAGTACTTGTCCACGATTTTATGGTACATGCCCCATCCATTGAGCCCTCAGTGCAGTGAATCGTCCTGTACCCTTAACAGGAAAACAACCCAAAGCATAATGTTTCCATGTCCGTGCCTGATTGTAGGGATGGTGTTCTTTGTGTCATACTCGGCATTTCTCTTCTTCCGAACACAGCGGGTCAAGTTGATGCCAGAGAGCTTGATTTTGGTTACATCTGACCACATTACTTTCCCGTAAGCCTTCTGTAAATAATTTAGATGTTCCCTGGCAAACTTAAGATGGGCCTGTACATGTGCCTTCTTGAGCAGGAGGACACTGTGGGTGATGCAATTCTTCAAACCATTATGACATAGTCTGCTAAGAAATGGTGTTTTTGGAGACTGTGGTCCCAACTGCCTTCAGCTCATTTAATAATTCCTTCTGTGCAGTGTTAAGCTGATCCACCACCTTTTACCAAAAACAGAACAGCGCAGGGTAGGGGGTAATGATGGAAAATCGTGTACGAATGACAAAAATTGTACATGCAGAAATAAGTTAGTTAATGTTTCAACTTATTGTAGGGTGTCTTCCTCTTGTGCTTACGTTTATTAAAATTATTACCAACATAGGACAGTTTTGGCGGGGGGGGGGGGGGGGCACTGGGGGTGCTTTGAACTGCTGATTGGAAAATTGTACTTTTTGACATTTCCTACACAAAAAGTTACTAAACTGAAATTTTGAGACTGGTCAGCTATCCCATTCTTATATTCCCAGCTTTACCCCATTGAGCTTTCACCATCCATTCTGAGCACTTAGCCCACTAAACTGCTACTACAGCTGGCACCAGTCAGAAAAGTAACATCATTCTAAGAAAATATAATAAGTCCTGCTCCACAAAAACGTTTTACATGCCAGGCAGAAGTACTTTATCGTAAATGTTTGACTGGCGATCAGGGTTTCACTTTCAGGCTAGTCTGCCTGTCAAGGACAAGCATCTTTTTTCCCTTAACTAGGACAAGAGGACACGTTATTGAGCATGCATGTACAGCCTACATGACTCATCTAAGTGAAATACAATAATTTTTACTTGCATTTCCTGTTAACTTTTGCCTTTGCCATCCAGGAAGAGTGAAGCAATGCAGAGAAAAGCTAAAGAACTGAAACAGTTCTCTCAAGAAAGTAAAAGGCCGCAGACACAGGCTGAGTGCACCGAGTGGCTCCGCTATACCTTTTGTACCACACGTAGTGTACTAGTACTATAGCAGATTGCAACCCACTCTTTCCACTGGGGACAGTAACAGGCAACAGGGTTAGTAACTTTTTTTTCAAAGCAAACTCACCTCACTGTAATTGTACAAGTCTCCATGTTTTTGTGGTTGTAGCTAGTCAACGGTCAGCTGGACATTACACCATGTTAATATTCCTACTGTCAGTTCAAATGCAAAAAAAAAACAAAACAAAAAAACCAAAAAAAAAAATAGCAGTTCAACTTTAACTACCTCGATCGACAGTTTACATGATAAAGTATTCTGCAGACTAGGAATTTCAACAGTTGCATTTTTTTTTTCAGGCTCTACTGTGTGGCCAAGTAGCAGAGTACTTCCTGCTGTGTATCACTTGTAAGAAAGGTCAAGTGTTATTTCCCCGAAACCATCTGAAGATTATGTGTGAAAACAACTAAATTTACAACCACTCAGTACAAATCGAAGAGAGAATAACATTTCCTAAAAAGCTGGCAAGATGCATCTTGTATGACAAGTGACTTAAAAAGAGTTATTCACCAAAACACTATAAATGTCACTATAATGTTAACTAAATACCAACTTTGGGGATTGTAATCTGACTCAAAGACAAAAATATGTTTGAAATATGGTGTTGTTATTGAAAACACTCAAAATCTACATCTGTTTTTTATAAATCTCAATCATTCTGGATGTTTTCATTTCCACAGCCATAATTATCCATAAATTGACATTGACACTATTACAGACAACTGTTAACACATCATTTATAGCATCTGTACTAGTAATTCTTAACAGGTACCTGTAAACTATCACTGTAATATCCAAATCATGACCAGTGCTTTAGCTAGATGAAACTTCACAAAGTGATTTACAATCCAGTGGAAAGATGACTAGGAGTTAGGAAGGCAAATGCAAATAAAAAAAATGACCGCATTCATCACTAAATCACTAAACACCCCGAAACTAAATGTCTAAATAAATCTCTAACAAACATTTTACAGAATATATCTAGGCTGGAAAATAACAGCACAAATGAACTGTTAGAATGGTTACAGTGAATTTTCTGAATGGACAAGTGAAACACAAAATTTCAAAGAACAGGTTTCATGTTAATGCCAAGTTCTGGTATTGCTGAACAATAGAAAGAAATTGTAAAGTAATTAAGGAAGTTGCATGCATTCTCTTTTACTAAGAGATAACTGAAGAAAAGGTATGCACTATGAACATTTTAAATTGAAAATAAAAAAAAAAAAAAAAAAAAATTGGTCTACCAGGCACCATGTATAAAAATAGTATAATTTTATTTTGAAAGGCGTTTTCTGCCAAAATGCTGCAGTTTGCCTACAAGACAGCTCAAAAAGTGCAATACAGAATCAGATTTTCCAACATCAGCCCTTTATAGCATCAACAAAATGGAACAATATGAGTTGACCGCGAAAATCTGAAACAAGTGTTACCCTGAGCACATCGGCTTGAGTTAGCCCTCAACTGGGCCAAGCGGTGCATAAAAGCAGTCTGACTTTAAACACATTAGTCCCACTGAAAGCCAGTCAGGCTTAAAAGCAATCTGATTGACTGAAGATTTGTACTGCTGTTTTTGTCACCTCACCACCAGCACCACCACCCAGTTTCACACACATAGAGCCTCTTTCCCCTCCCCCTGATTGCTCTGCCCCGTCTCTGGACCTCCCTGCTCTGGCACGGCTCCATCATGGCCTTGGTCACCTCCTCAGCTCACCCTTAAAGCCCCTCACACTTGTACACACTTTCCCACACACAATGCACATTTCACACATGCAGACACAGCCCACCCCCCCCAGTACTGGGGTGCCCCCTAAGCCTGAGGAAAATGGCCGTCACGGAACCCTGCAAAACGGGAGGCCTCCCCTCAACCACAAACCTAGAGTAAGGAATGAGAGAGAGGGGGCAAACGTATTACTGCTGCAATATTAGCTGATGGAAGGCGCAGGGAGAGGAGGGGGAGCCAAGGATGAGGGTAGTAGAACGGGGGTACCACAGTGTGAGCATCTACCCACAGAAAACTCTTCCACATGTGGAGTCAATTAGGCACAATCTTGTTTTCTACAAACTGCTGCAGAAGAAACAAGGGTTTTCTGGGCCTTTGTGTTTGAGAGTGTGTGTTTGTGTGTGTGTATGCGTATACTTAAAAAAGTGAAGTACTATAGGAAAGGGTGAGGAGAGAGCATGTTTTTCACAAAAAACAGCCAGAGAAATTGGACAGGGTTTTGGTTTTTATATCTAGCCATATTAACAGCAAAGAGACAGCAAATCTGCATTTCTGCATGCAGTTAAATGTGCACGACTTGACAAACCTGCGACATGAATGTGACTAGGGAGCAAATGACACTCAAAGAAAAACATCTATCCTCTAGGGCTCATTATGCATGAATGATGAACATGTCACAGGTGTGTGTACCCAAGTGTGTGCAATGTTCTGCATCCTCCTACCTACAATTGTGGTGCATGTCTGGTGAGACAGAAGCGTCACTACTAACTGTGCTGGGAATTCCTGCCACACACAAAATCACAAGCCACTGCCTTAGTGTTAGACAAGGGGAAGTCTCCCCTTTAAAAGATTCATGGCTGCTTCAATTATGTATCCTCTTTTTCATCCTCTTTTGTCATGTTTAGACAGTTTTCATTATTCATCCATTTCAAGATTGATGGCACCCGGTCGGGTGGGCGGTGCAGTATATACAAGTGTCTACCCCAGTGTTGATTTATCTGGGCAAGATCAAAACAGCAGTCACAAAACAAAAATTGCACAAAACTTGCTTTTCATACAGATCAAAGGGCCATTAATAAAGTGACTTTAGTGATGTTTTATTTTGCAAGTGGTGGGTGAGGGGTGTACAAATACTAACAGACTGAGCTTTAGTGAAATGATCAAGAATTCTCACGTAAAGGTCTGGAGGCAACAGCCTAAGTGAACATGACTACTCCATCCAACCATTTCTCAATATCTGTTGTAAAAAGTCTCATATGAAACCAAAGAGACCATCTTGTGCTTAACTTTTACCACAACCCTTTTTTCAAGAGGGCTGCCAGAGCGTGTGAGCCGTAGGGGCGGGAGCTGTAGCTTCAACATGATCATGATGTTCAAGGAAGTTTGTGATAATACCATAGCCTTTTATCTGTGATTGCAGCTTGCAATCCATCCTTTTTCCATCTTTTGGAATGAGCTACCATCACTGATAACATGACAAAGCACAAATCAAAAGCAAGCACAAAAGTAGCATAGATAGTGTTTTCAGTGGACACTTCATCTCGTAACTCTTCAAGAGGCTGCACAACATTGTCACATAATAAAACTGAAATTGAAAATTATTTCCTAACTAAAATGTTGCCACTTGGGTCAAGCTTTTTACCCAGCTCCTTAAATCCCTCCTTGTCCACCATGTAATTTTCATCCACCGTCTGCTCTTCCCATCATATGGAGCACAATCAGCAAGTGCTCCCCTGATGCTCGGTTGACTCATTTGTTTACTTCACCAGCTGCTAGTATCTCCCCCTCACATGCCATCATAGCTTGGTCTACTCAATGGTGTGCTTCTGCCTCAGGAATTATTATAAGTTTGTTATTTCTACCTTTACGTAGGAACAGTTTTCTTGCATATTTTGCGAAGCACTTTGCTTTGTCTCCTGAAGTATCTCTCCTTTCAGGTAGTAAATTTTCTCCCCCCCAAAAATGACACACTGCTCTCGATCTCAGACATATCTGGTCTTGTTTTGTTATGCACACTCGTAAACATAAATGCATGGGGTAGTTTTATAATTTATATGACACTTACATCAATCATGTAAAAATTTATTCCAGTATTACCATGTACAGTATGATATGGCAAAGCCCTGGTGAGGTGCACAGGAAAAAGATTCAAATTATAGATATGAGATGATATGATGTATGGGGTTTTTCTCAAGAACAAGGGAAGAATGTCAGGTAAAGAAACTGTACTCAAATATGTGTATAAGGAAGAGTGAATTTAAGATGTAGCCTTCAAAGCCAACTGCAGGGCAATGCAACATACCCATCTCAACCCATCCCAGTTCTCCCCTTAAAAAAAAGCCCACAAGAAAAAAAAAAAAGGGGGGCATTGAACTGATGAAAGTTCAATGCCCCCAAAATGCCCCCACAATAAGACACACACACACACACGGCTGTGCAAGAGAAAAAGAGAGCGTTATTGTGGTGAGGTCTCCGCCTTGCACTGTGTACTGGATAGGAGTCTGTGAGCTATAGCTACACTACACACTAACCAGAAAAAAATGGGAGTAGAAGGATGAGTGTGTGTGTGTGTTTATGTTTTCTCACCAGCTGAACGTAGGCTACTTTATAGTCTGGTTGCTTAACCTTCTGGTTTAGATGATTTCTTTTCTTGTTGGACCCTGAAAAAGAGAAAGAGCAGCAGGTATTACTTTTGAAGGTAAACTAGAAAGAGAACAGAGGGACAAAGTGATGATATTTATGAATATAGTGAGAGCATGATTAAGCAAAGATAACAGTATAATGTTAAAAGAAATGAATATCATTATGGCTTATCAGTTACAGATTTATAGTCTCTAGTATGGTAGCTTTCCCCTTAAAAATCTCTAGTTGTATTATTCTCTGTGGGCAGTGTTGCAACATTTTTAGCTGTACTAAGAGTCAGTCAACAAAACGTGTAAAGCACTAATTATCTGCCCAGAAATTACAACAGTGTGCTCCATTCCTTTCTGAACAACACTAGGGAGTCTTTTTCTTTCTTTTTTTTTTCCTCTTGTTTTTTTTTTAAGCAAGAAGCCCTAGCTACATCAAACAACAAGGGACGAGCACAGGGTGACATAAGCCCAGGAAGCAGTGGACTTTAGCTTAATTTGTGCTACCACAAAATATGTCCATTTGCGTATGCATTTCCCTATGGAGTGGTACGGAGAGGGGTTTTAATCAAAGCAAACGTACTCCCCATACAGTCCTCAAAAATCCCAACTGCATATCCCAACTGGACGAGGATGACAACATGTGTCAGCTGAACACTAATTGGTTGACAAGTGAGCCAGAACAGGGAAAGCAGTGACAGTGGAGTTCACCACAAAAAAGAGATGGGGAAAAAAAAGAAGCTTTTTGTATATTTTCAGCAGCTGGCTGACTGACCAACAACAGTACAAGCAAGAGTTTCCCACAGACTAGTTTTACCACATACTTTGTACGCTGTCCCTATCGACAACAGACACTCTCTACAGGTAGATGAGTTGTCCATGGACTGCCAGCAGACTTCCAGTGCATTACCATTGCTGATCCTTAACTTCAGCACTACACAATTTCAAGTCCTGCACAGAAGCCATTGAAAGAAAAAAATAATTTTACGTGTTCTTTCAGTTTCTCTGGATGGATCTGTGCTATCCAAAGGCTCCCTTTCTGGAATCTTGGCTTCAGATAAACTAAAGTGGTTGGTCTGAACTTTGAAAACGAGGTGAAAGTGAACTATTGCAAAAAACGAAGAAAGGGTTATCTTCTTTTCATAGTGGCTAAAAGCCAAAGTTATAATTGAAAATGTGTGGAAAAGGACAAACCAATCTTGTTTACCATGTAGTGCTGGTTAACCTCTTTCACAGCTGCAGGTGATGATGACATCACCCTCATTCCTTTCAGACCTCTCTGGGTTTGAAAGCCAGGGAGCCGGGGAACTGCTGAGTGCGTGCATGTGTAGGGATACCACATGTGTGTGGAGGCAGGCTAGGGACTTAACTTCAAATAAATCAGAGAGATTTTTTGAGGCCCTAGATATAGGTATACACATCTTTACATTACAACAAAAACTACAATGATGATGGATACTAACCAGAGCATCAAATGGTCCATTTCTCCCATAGAACTCTAATCTCAATAAGACCCTAGTGGTCAAGTCAACAGGCCCTCTGAGTAACTGCCATTTCCATGGGAACAGTTTATGACATTCAAAAACAAGGGAAACATTCCCCTATAGTGAGTCATTCGTGAGTGTGTGTCCATGCCTATGTGTGTGTGGTACGTGTAGCTAGTAATCACTAGCCAGGCAGCCCACTGCTCAGGGAAAGCCCTGAGCAGGGTTGTAAAACACACCCCACCACCACCTCCACCACGCTGGCTAAGTGGAGGCCCCTGAGTGGGTGGGAGATGAAGGTAAAAAAAAGTGTGTGTGTGTGTGTTTGTCATGAGGTTGCTGAGGAAATCCACAGGGAAATGCTACAACCTTTGAAATAGCAAGGTACAACCGAAACATCTTTGAAAACCCACAAACAAGTGCATAATACCTCGAAAAGATATAAAAGAAAGTATATTTCCCTTGGTTTCCTTTCCCAACGTATACAGACAGACCTTTCATACAACACTCGCAAACGCAAGCACAATTCCTCCCTCTTTGAGATTGCGGTTTGGCAGCCAGCTATCACGTTACAAATCCCAGACCAGAGGAGTAACCATGGCAACTCCTTCCAAAATACCCCTGCCGCATATGGAGGGAAGAAAGGGTTGTTTTGCGCCCCTTACTCTCCTCAGCTTGCTCCCGTCTTTACACTGCAAATGGAGTGGAACCCCTGACGCAGACAGGGATACCTTCTCTGACGTACCTAAGGATAACCAGGGCCCTCAGCTAGTCTTACTTCTCTGACCGACTCTATCCCCCAAAATCTCCCTTCTTTCTTTCTTCTCTACTAAGGAGCTTTTCTCTTAGCTTGTAATGACACAACTCTAATAAACAGTTCCAATTGGTTCCCCAAACTGCAGGCTAGGCTAAGCTCGGCACCTCTCTCCGCAGAAGTGGAGGGGTGTTCTCCTCTTGGACCTTCAGGGTTAGCAAAGAAGGGTCTTAGCATCTTTCCATCTTCAAGCAATTCAATTATACTTTTCCTCTGTTCCATCATGAACTTGTAGATTCCTAGAATTATACCGAGCCCCTAAATAAAAACTTAAGCCATTAACTCACCCATAAAAAGCCAATAGGATTACTAAATCAATGATAAAACTGGTTTTGGCTCTGAAATTATCCCTGACAGGGGCGCAGGACTCAGGGATTCGGGGTTGGGATGAGGAGGGGACAAAGCAGCAAGTTTATAAGTGAATAGCATGTGTTTATGTGGAGGGAGCATGGGGTGTCCTGGGACAGCTGGAGTGCTGCAGCAGCAGATCGTCAGATAAGCAGCTGTGTGTGTTAAGGAGAAAGGAGAGCCAGGCACGCTAACCACCACCGCAACTAGCCGCTGGAAAACACTCCCGCTGCTGCATGTCAGTGGAAGGCCGTCTACATTGTAAGCTTAAATTGCTAATCACCGCTAACCACTGCTGACAGTCTCCAAAAATGAACCAATTAGACTTTATGTTTCCTAAAACCCTGCTTCTGTGAACCTCAGTGCTATATAAAAAACAATTAAAACAATTCTCACAATAGAGAATTAGAATTATCATGGGGGAAAAGAACAGTAACAATATAACCTCATGTTTACAAATAATTTCCAGTAAAACCAGCACAAGTCAGAAACAGTTTTAAAAGATTTGTATTATGGTTTTTAGCTCCTTTTAAAAGTTTTGCAGACTCTGGAGGCTTTTATTGTGAATTAAATAAAAAAAAAAAAAAAATTAAACAAAAATGAATAACTGCCAAGTTAAATTTATGGATGTTTGATTAATTATTTAAAGAAATGTAGAAATGTTTAAATATTTAATAGAAATATTTTTTGCCTACCCTGTAGGACATAATGGGCTAGTACCAGCATGTCATAAGTCTGCTATGAATATGCTCAGTTATTTGAGCAATTTGGGTGAGGGGTAATCTCTGAAGAATAGCTTCCAGTGAACATCAAAATATATGGTTTTGAAATGCTTGTCCCTATTAAAAAATATGTAATTGCATTTACATAATTTAATTAAGTAAATGCATTACTTTTTAAATTTTGCAGTACTTTGGGATAACATTAAGCACTACACCAGAAAAACAAATATGGGGCTGTATAGACAGATAGCACCAGGCAGAAAGTACACAGAAGTAGTTTTGCAAGTTTCAGTAAATGCTTTGATGAAACATCCTGCTAGTTACAGACAAGACTTGTTTATACACTGCAAGGAACACTGAAAACACATAAGAACTCAATGGGAAAAATCATGTTGATATCTACACTGATATGGACTGGGTAATGTGTTAGAAACAAAAGACAACTGAACAGTTTAAGGAAAATGAAAATCAACCTAGAGAGGGCTGAATTCAAAGACACCACAAAAATCAAAAGTCATGCACCAAGACGAACCCAAGACCCACTGCACCAGCATAGAGTCTGACAATAGTTCCAAGGATTTCATCCTGATACCTAATGGCAGTCTGGGTGCTGTTGGCTGGTCTATAGGGTTCTGTGCATGCCTCCATGGATATGCCTCTCCACCACCAAATCGATCACGGTGAACAACATTAGTGGCAGGCATTCTCCATGGCTTCTGCAGACCCTTTCACATCTGTCACATATGCTCAGGGTGAATCTGCTCTGTGAAAAGAACAGGGCGCCAGTGGTAGACCTATCAGTTCTGGTATTGTATGTTCAACGCCAATCGAGCTCTACAGTGCCGGACAGTGAGCACATGGCACGCTAGAGGATGTTAGAGTCTCATGAAGTCTGATCGCTTGGTCAGACACATTCACAACAGTGGCCTGCTGAAGGTCATTTTATAGGGTTTTAACAGTGCTCACACCCTGTCCCCCTTGCACAAAAGGAGCAAATATCAGTCCTGCTGACAGGTTAAGGACTTACGGTTATGTCCAACTGTCAGAAAAGACCAGGAAGTAAAGAAATGTCAGTGACCTCCACCTGTAAAAAGATTGTTTGTTTTGGGGGTTGATTACCAACTCTCTCTAGTACTTAACTGATCAGATCAATTTCCCAGAAGTTTAACTGACTTGATGCTAAACTCTGATTAAAAACTGTTACACTGTTCAAAAAAATTAAAGTATTTTGGTATATCTTCACTGTAAGGATGAACTGTGTTTAGTGTGCAATAAGATTAGTGTACCAAGTTACGCATCGCTAGAAAAGTGTTTCATATTTAGTTTGCACATAGTGCATTACTTATATGCAAATCTTTTATGTTACTTAATTATTGCATTCGGTTTGAAATAAAAATAAAAATATTTATACCATGTATACGTGTGTGTGTGTGTGTGTGTGTGTGTGTGTGTGTGTGTGTGTGTGTGTGTGTGTGTGTGTGTGTGTGTGTGTGTGTGTGTGTATCTACCCCACTGACTCAGAACAGCTGCATTACAACTTTAGGATTTTAATTTGGATGAAATATTTGTGGCTTGGTATTGCATACCAGGAATCAAGTGTTTCACCACCCTCTCCCAATGTTTTGGACTGACTAAGTCTTTAGACGCATGCAAAGTCATGATGTTTGTATGTTTTTCCACCACTGGCATCAACTGTGTTGGTGTTGCCCATACAACATCACATTTATGATGCTCTAGTGTCATTATGGAAACTGATTAAAATGCCAGAAGGGAAAAGAAAGCCAAGTATAAACTCAAAATAAATACTTTATTCATCCGAAAAGACTGGGAAATGACTGAGTTACAGCACCAAGCACTTGAAAAACAACTTAGCTCAATAAAAAAATACAATAACACAGAAGAAAATAGCTCATAAAGGTAAATAATTACATTAAATGATGAGTGTAATTAAATGGTTTAATAAATAAAGTGAATAAATATGACATGAATATAAAAAATAAAAAAGATTTCAGTACATATACATATAAAGAAAGTGCCCATTTTAGCGCTATAGTACTTGAGGCTCAATCACAAAATTAAAAGAACATCCCAATTAAAAAACTTTTTTCCCATTTTAATTAGCTGTCATGGCCGCATTTAGCAGAAGAAAAAAAGAAGATTACAATGAAGATGAAAATAAGAAAGAGTAGAAACACTAAAAAAACGTTTGTGCTTGTATCCCATTTCGAGCTGAGCCAACACACTTTCATCCCAAACAACAAAAACAAAGAGATAAGGCCAACCCTGACTATAACATATTTTGCGAAACAGTACAATCACTCCAAATTCTGAAAAAGTTACAGGCCCTCTGTGCTCGAGTACAAAGAAATGAGAAGACTCACCAAACTGTATCCTGGTGCGGACAACTCCAACAGGTACATTATAGATCTTCTCCAAGTAGTTCTTTACATCGTACTTGGTCATTCTGTCCAGATATACCCAGAAAAACAGAAAACAGAACAGGGGTTATGGAGGCTTCCAAGAATAAGGCGTTGCATATGATAAGGATTAATCTGGATGTGTGTTTGGAGAAACAACAGGCCAAGAGAAAATCTTTGAGGTTGAAGTCCAGCCCTTGCAGGGTTACATACTGGATCACTGTTGATCATATAATGCCACATTCACTTAACTGACACCTACACAGAAATGATGCAGCTCATTTCCACATTGCATTCCCATAAACTTTGTTGTTATATTATCCACTGTAACGGACAGGACACTCCCGTACAAACCCATATTCAGCTTTTATTCTATGGACCGTAAAGTGGAGAGGAGAAATGTGAGTGTCAGTGCTCATCCAATTAGCTGTCTGCAAGTATTGATCGCGTCCTGTGAAACCCTACACAGGAAGTAAGCCTGGCACCAACTGATCCGGCAGGCCAGCCTAGCTAAAGCTAGCCTGCTGGGCAGCATTTGAAGCAGATTCCTCTGACTAGGGAAAGAAAGGCTTTTAACTGCTAATCAATCAAGCCAATTGAATTAGCCTGGTAGAAAGCACTTCCCAAATGCGTCTGACAAAGTGCTTAATAGCGACGCTGTGGTCTGACATGAGTGCCTCGGATATGGCATCTTCTATCACCTCATACGTTTCTTTAATAGAACAGGATAATGTAATATTCACGGTTTTTCCAAGGTGACGGCCCGATACCTTGAGTTGTTGTAACAATATTAGTTGAGGCAAACATTTGCATGAGAAAACCCCATCTGTGAACACAAAGACTCTTTGTACTTAAGAGTGATGTAATATATGTTCACATGCTGTACAAACAATTGCCTTTTCCCCCTATAATAGACTAAAGTTTGGCAAACCTGACACTGGTACAGAACTAAAACCCTTCTCTTTGACCTTTCTAAGATTTGTGCATTGAGGCCTTGCTCTTTTTGATACTTGAATAAGTATTTCCACATTCCATTCCACCATTTAATCAAACCATATGGCTTGATATGGTGACTTTTGACCATCACAGGGTTTCCACTAAACATCAACTTCAGACAGTTGCCTAGCTATGAAAAGTGAGAATCAACTTGACAGTGAGTTTCATCCTCTCAACATTCACTCGTGGTCCTGGTCCACTAGGGGGATTGGTGTGAAGAGGCTTCTACTTCACTGTGACAAAAAAGGATCTTGTTGAGAGCACTTCTAGATGCATTTGTCTCCACTGTCAAGAGGAAAGAGATGTGGCATGCAAATCTGTCTTCTGCTCCATTTACGCTCCCCCCCACGCCATAACTACCGTCTCACAGTGTGTGTGCCAGAGGGCAGTGAAGCAGAGCGAAGTGACCAGGGGTACGTCAGATCAAGAGGGGAAGAAAGACTGATTACACAGTCGGTTTTTCCTAGAAAGCAGTTGCGCGGAACTGGAAGAGAAGAAAGTGGCTTAGAGGCCGCTGAGGTCTCTTCTGGATCATTAGCACAGTGAACTGATCCTGATTAATGAGGAGAATATTTCTAAATCCCAACTGCTTTTACAACTCAAATTATCCAGCCACCACAAACACAGCAATGGCATCCATCATAGAAAAAAACAAAAAAACAAAAAACGTTCTATTACCAGGTTATATAAATTTCTGTTTTTTGGGGGTAGAGGTAATGTTTCTGCTGCTGGATACAACAGCTTCTAGCATATATGTACAATGCGAGATTCATGTTTGTATTATGTTATATACTTGGCAACAATTGTCTTCCAAACTAAAACCGTTTCCAAAAAAGTTGTGATACATGTAAAATGGAAACATTAAAAAAAAAAAGCAATGACTCAAAAATCATTCAAAGCCAATATTTAATTAAAACTAGTGCAAAGACAACATGTAAAATCATGAAACGGTGGATATTTTTTCTTTTTACACACTTCCATTTCTTTTTTTTATAATCACATCTAATTTGACCTGAGTTGCTTTGTGTGTTGCAACACCTTTCGCTAACTGTAACCATTAAAAAGACAAATTGCTGTAAAAACTGAACACAAAGGGTTGTCCCATCATGTGTTTGGGCCATCCGTTATTATTTTTTTCTGTTTTTGCTTCTTGAAGCCCAAAATGCTTTAGCCAGCCATGTCAGAAAAGAGCAAATGAACAGTCATATGATACAGAGGCTGAACCAAAATTGAAACCGAAGCTCGCTATGAAACAGCCATAGTAAAGTAATGAGGGTACCTGTAGCTCTTGACTGATCGGCAAAAATGCGACATATCTAGCTCCAACGTGAGTTTGTTTATTTGACATTACTCAAATAAACAAACAAACAAAAAAAACTGTTATCCAAGTTTTTGGCACTCATTTATAACCACAAGCAGACAAAAACTGATAAAGTTGTGTTTTTTCTCTTCAATATGTATTGTGTGGAGTTAACTGATAAATAATCTTCATGGCATTACTTGTATGTTTAACTGCTTTGCATTTTTATACAGTACTCTATATTCATACACGCAGACACTTGACTCAGGTCACAGGAAAAACAGCCATCTCATGTAACCCCTGTCAATACATAACTCCCATCTCAGCTACAAACCAGGATCCAATCTGAAAGAAAGCCTTGGGCTGAAAGCTGAGGAGAAAATGTCAAGTTAAGTGTGCACATAAACAAGGCTAAACTTAGACAAAGGGCGTGGCGTCTCCAGCAGCGATGCAGGCAGCATCTGATCATCATCCCAGTATAAACACCCATCTGACTTCACAAGCTAACCTTTCGCACTTCTGCCTCTCAGGAAGAATGAAAACCTGTCTCCAGCAACTGCTAAGGCTAACGGCATCGTTCCTCAGCAACTGGTATATATTTATACGCAAACACTCAAGCGACAAAGATTCCTCAGCCAAGATGATGAAAGAACTCCAAACACAAAACCTAGAAGGGCATCAGATGACGCAGACGATGGATTAGGTTCAATTATGGTCCGTTGTTGCCAAGCAGGTTTAATTCAGGAACACTAGCTTCATTGTCAGAAAACAGTTTAAAAAGTTATATTGTTCTGCATTGTTAAAGGGGGGGTGTAAAGGGAGACAAGAGACCTTGATCTAATATCATGCAGTGTTAAAGAAAAAAGGGCTGGAAGCAGGATGACATAAACGAGGTGAAGCTTTTGAAGCTTTTGCTCTGTCTGGCTGTGATATGGTTGTTTATGTGCGACAATAAAGCAGATTCATCAATCTGCAGATTAACCTACTTGCAGTTGCTTTCAAATGTAATCTCTCACTTGCAAAGAATCTACAAGCTTCTGGATTGTTCCTATTCTGAAGTGTGGGCTAACTCGCATGGAGCCAAGAAGATTATCAGTATCACATCCATTAGTTTTAGGTAGTCCATTTACACCTGTGCTCTGAAAGCATGAAAGAAGTAGGTGAAAGGACACATTTGAAAAAGAGCAAGAGGTGGCTTTGACAGTGTATGACCATACTGAAATTTCTCAGACTAGTGCCACTACCAAAGACATAGGTGATGTCCCTGATATACATAAAGACTTTTATTGCCACACACTAGCAATGAATTCTAGAAGTTGATAAATTCCTTCTAATTGCTAAAGAAAACAAAATAATCATGTCCTAATAATAATAATAATAATAATAATAATAATACATTTTATTTGAAAGCGCCTTTCAAAACACTCAAGGTCCTAGAGCTATAGGAAGCCTACTATGAAACCATGACACTCCCAGTGCGATACCGGCTGAGGAATGAATGTCTGTCAACTGCAAATAAAGTAGGGCTGGGCGATATATCGAGTTTTTTAAAAATCTCTCTATATTTTTATACGAGATATAAGATGTGACAATATCCTTTATATCAATATAGTCTGTGTTACGTTATAATTATAGTTGTGGAGCCACAAGTTTGCCTCTCTTTCGTCCACTTTTGTCTTTACGCAACATTACTCAACCTCGCCTCTCTCCTTCACCAAACACAATTCCCCCTTCTCCCTCATCGCTTCACCTGCAGGCAGTGACAAGATGGACATGGCAAAGTTACTGGGCATTGCCCCGTGCGTGGGGCTGGACGGCGTCAACGTGTTAACGAGCTAACCACGCTAACGCCATGCAGCCCAGAGGGGCTGCACAGCCTAAAATCCGTTAATTCTCTCAAAAGTTGACTGCGCGCCTTTTGTATGAATTCTGGTTGTGCTTGATGACCACGAACCGATTTTATGTGATACACAGCGCTCAGCAATCTGTCAAAAAATGTTTTAGTACGACTTTGGTAAGCTACGGAGCTGCACCGCTTGATGGATTGTCGGAGCATTACGGCTACCGAGGAGCCTTGCGGAGTAATACGTACTGTGCTTCAACGTAATATTACCGTACTGTGTGTATATAAGGACCATAAATGGCACCTGTTCAGAGACACGGTTATGCAGCTGATTTCAAACTCCAGGCTGTCAGTTACATAGTAGAAGTTGGGAATAGAGCAGCTGTGAAATCTGTCTCTTTGTTATTATGCTCAGCGTCTTCTAGTTTAAATTTTGACTGCACAATTGTGAGCTTTTTGTTATGCACAAAACAACAGTTTTATTTTATTTATGGAGCATTATTATTTAATAAATGCTCATAATTTATTTTTGAGTAGTTTTTTCATGTACATCTATGCTGTATGTTAATAAAAGTACCTGTGTGACATCTGGGACACAGCTTTGACTAACGGTGTGTTCACACCGAACGCTATAGAGGCGGCCAGAGCGTCAGGTTTACATGTAAAGTCAATGGAAAGAGCGCGATGACACGCGATTGCGCGTCCAGCGAAAATTCGGAGGCAGATTTGCGTCGCGAAAACGCCAAAACGCCTGAAACGCGCGTCAGTGTAGCGCGTGGGGCGCGTTTGACTCGCGAAAAAAACCACGCGCGTGAATTTTTGTGTTGCATTTTGTGCATACGCGTGTTTCGCCTCTACCGCTCGAGTTGGAAAATCTGAACTCCAGCGTCAAATCGCGCCGCGACAACCAATCAGGAGCCTGGTGACGTGGCTGTGACCTAGGTCAAAGGGGCAGATCCAGCCAAAGCCCTTCATTCTTTAATGGAGGGAAGGCTAATCAACGCCGTAGCAAACAACCCGGAGCTGTACGACACCAGCTGCTTTGTATACCGAGACAGGAATATAAAGGACCGAGCTTGGAGGAAGAAATGTGAAGAGATCGGGCAACCTGGTAAGTTCATTAATTTCTCGTTTTACATTTTTCACTGACCCGGGGAAGCCGCACAAAAGCTAGCAAGCCACCGCTATTTTCCCACTGATGTACAAATACCGTTCTGCTTTTATGCATGTTGTCATATAGGAATATATTTTGTTTATTAATAAACAGCACACAGTGGTCCCGCTCATCCGTCACTGCCTCGCTTTTTCGCTGATTTCTTTTCTTTTTTTTTTTTTTTTTTTTTTTTTTTTTTGCACAGTACAGCATTGCATTCTGCAGCCTGATTGACAAATCTCCTCCGTGTCGTGTCTCCTGCGCTTGTCAAATTTATCATGTTTTGTTTTGATAACCATCACATCCAATAGATAAAACAGCACAAAAACACCCATAACTATGACCCTCATTCGGAAATAGACACCTGCACCGCGAGGGAAAAAGGCGCACGAAAGTGGCAGGCAGATGAAGACAAAACACGGCATAATACTTTTACGTTTTGCAATCTACAAAGGTTTGCACTTTGAGAATCAACTTGTGAGAACTGTGACTAATGTTCATGTGTGGGGGGGAAAAAGTGTATAAAGTGCATGGCGAGGGGCTAGTTATTCTGACAACCCCTGCTGCAATAAATGAGGGACCACTGTATATCCTTTCTCTATGATTATTGTATTCAACCTGTTAACATTTAATATTGTCTTGATAGAACCAACTGATTCTGCAGCAGAGCATCCCCTGTTGCTTCTCCTTGCTCCCCAGTCCCTGAGCTCCTGCTGCTGCACCCACAGGTATGCAATTGTAGCATCAGATGTACAGCAAGCACTGATAGCTTTTTACTCAGTGGGATTCCCTTGTGGTCACCTTTACTAAATATCTACAACCAATCTGATTATATCCTGTTTTTTTTGTTTTGGTTTTTTTTTTTCAATGTTGAAATGAAAATCTAGTAGCAGCCTTCTCATTTCTTTGTGTATTGTGCTGTTTTACAGGCCCAGAGAGGAGGACAGCTCCGAGGCAGATGAGGGACTGGTCCCAGGACGGTCCATCGGTGGTGGAGCTGGCCATCCTGGTGTCCCTGAAGAGGCCACGCCAGTCTCCAATGGCGCATTTCCTCCTCAGCCTTGTTCCTGCTCTGGAGAGCAGCTGGGTCCTTTTTATTCCTGTCTCTCTGTAAATACTTATATTTTATATATTTATGTTTAATGTTTTTCTGTTTGAGAATTTTAATATTATTTCAAATAAATTTTTATAATGACTCTACTACACAGCAAATGTTGGCACACGACTTGACACATGTAGAATTTATTTCATATTATACTAATGACAGAATATACTAATACAGTGGGATGCAAAAGTTTGGGCAACCTTGTTAATAGCCATTATTAATAGCCATTATTTTCCTGTATAAATCGTTGGTTGTTACAATAAAAAATGTCAGTTAAATATATCATACAGGAGAGACACACACAGTGATTTTTGTGTTAAATGTGATAAATCAAGCAGGTGCATAAATTTGGGCACCACAAAAAAAGAAATGGAATAAATATTTAGTGTATATCAATGTGTGTGTCTCCTATGTGATATATGGGGTGCCTTTGTCTGGACGTGCTTCCCATCCAGAGCTCCACAGCAGAGAGGGAAGTTCCAGCGCTCCTGGAATCCCTCTGTGATGGACCGCCAGTCTCCAGGTGAAGGCACAGCCATGAAGTCGCCCACTAGACTGTCCCAGATGGCCGTCGCTACCTGGGGGGTGATCTGGCACACTGTGGACACACCGACTCTGAAACTGAACGCGATGGTCCTGAAGGAGTCCCCGGTGGCAAGGAACCTGGACAAAATTGTTCAAAATTAGTATTATGTGTACTGCAGTTACAAAATACATTATTCAAATTCCAAAATACTTTTGTGATGTCAGATTTAAATTACAAAACATAAATCTTACATAAAACATTTTGTAATTATAAGGATAATTACATAACATATATTAGATATAATATAAAACAGTCAGTTGTGTTTTGTTTTAACTTTACCATATCATAATTTGATTGGTAGCAACTTTTACCACTACAGTGAGCCAATCACTCATAATTCCTAGACATGTCAATCAGGTAGGAATGAAGTAAGACATTAATAGAAATAAAGAGTTGTATGTTGACATGTAGCCCTTTCCTTGCTTAAATCATTGTTAATATTTTTGAAAAATTAACCTGTGATAAGACATAGCTTATCAAGATAGAATATGCTAGATAGAACCATATAACTAAAGATGAACCAAACTGTTCACAATTTTATCTAGCTCTCAGTTTAAAGAAAGGCTGCTGACCCCTGTTATAGAGTCTGACAGCTGCGGGGATTATATACAAATATTCAACTATACCAGAATTAAACCAGGTCTAAAGAAAAAAGGAGTGAGTATCACTACAAAGATTAACCCACAGTGGTCCTCATACCACAGTTTGATATCAGCAAACACCGAGAGCATACATTGATAGACACCACAGCCATGCTATCATTGCTAACACTGATAAAAGCATAAATTGAATTAAATCGGGACTTGATGAGAACTGTCGAGTATCACTAGAAATATTATAAACAGTGTCTCCATACCACAGTTTGCTATCAGTAAACACCGACGGCATTCACTGATAGCATACCACAGCCATGTTAGCAGTGTATAAACGATAGTTTAGCATATATTAGCACAGGTATCAATAAAGGACTACCGTATTAAACACTTTTACTAACCTCAGGCAGATGGACAGGCGCTCTGCAGGTGGGATTGAGCGCCTGTAGTTGGTGTCTAGGCG
Organism: Oreochromis niloticus; assembly: GCF_001858045.2. Classification (NCBI taxonomy): domain Eukaryota; kingdom Metazoa; phylum Chordata; class Actinopteri; order Cichliformes; family Cichlidae; genus Oreochromis; species Oreochromis niloticus. Next base: position 59,449,215 of record NC_031972.2, on the reverse strand, counting down.
GGCGATTCTGGGACCGACGCGGGACAGCAGGTCCTCAAACTGGGCGAGTGAAAGACGGTGATATCGCTGAAATCGGCCGTCATCCAGGCGCTGCTCCTCGAGCAAGTGGTGAAACTCACCAAACTGCTCACGCCTCTGGAGGACCTGATGGACCCAGGTACGGCGAGGACGTCCTTAACGTCGTTGCTCTGCTCTCCACAGTAAATAGAGGAGGGAGACTCTCTCTTCAAACGCTAGCTCAACAGCTGCCATCTAGCAAAGATACCGTCTGGCACAACTTCCTCCCACATCCCTCCCACATTTCTGGTTCACGCGCGTCAAAATATGCAATTTTGACGCGCGATGGATTTTTCTTGGACATGCGTTGAGGTGCGAATGTGCACACGTCAAATTAGGGGCGTTTCGGGCGTTTTCGCTCGCGTCTATCGCGTTCGGTGTGAACACACCGTAAGAACTCTCTTTTTGTTCTTACTTTATGGCTTTAAAAAAAAAAAAAATATATCGAGATATATATCTTATATCGTCATCCAGCTAAAAAATATCAAGATATGAATTTTGGGTCATATCGCCCAGCTCTAAAATAAAGGTCCCAGGCTTGACTTGCCCTACCAATGCTGCAGTTATGTGGCTTGTCACAGGCTTTAACAGAGAACAAATGCCATGTTTAAAGTTTCACTCAACAAAAAAAAAAAAAACTCCCATGAGAACTGTTTTCCTTAATGTGTCAACACAATCTCAAGTGTGTGTGTGTGTGTGTGTGTGTGTGTGTGTGTGTGTGTGTGTGTGTGTGTGTATAAACACGCTAATGCTATAGACTGCACTCAGCACCTGACCCAAAATGACCCATAGTTTGGTGATACAAACTTTTACAGAGCCTTTATATGGTTAAAGAAAATTGTTTACTAGTTACAAATTGGGCAGGTGATTCAATGTTCTGTAATAAGCTTTGACGACCTGCTACCCAAGTTCAATTCAATGTTATTTATATAGCACCAATTCACAAAAAGAGTCCCTTCAATTCACCTTTATATTGCAGGATCATGGTGATTCATATGTCAAGTATCAAGTTCTACTATAGTACTGTGCAAAAGTCTTAAGCCAGCATTTCTTTATATTTTGTTTCCGAGCATCTTGGAGTTTCCAGGCTTTCTCAAAGTCTTTCAAACCGCTTTTCTGAACATTGGCTGCGTTTTCACTCATTTTTAGTCCAGTACTTTATTTTTTCAGAGTTGTTTGTTAAACTACTTAAT